>NC_080735.1:3893916-4193916 GCF_019097595.1 Hemibagrus wyckioides
CTGACTCAGTAGTAACTGTATGGTCATTTACAAAAATGCAGATTGGTTGGTGGAAAAAAATTCCAAGAAAATGTTCAAATCTTTTGTTTAATTAAAGACAAATATACCAAAATTTATACAGAGGTTCAGCAGCATTGGGTCAAAAGGAGTGGAAGGTTTGATTAGTTATTCTCTAGCCCTCTGGTGTTTAACCTCAATCTCAGGGCGTTCCACCAATAACATTTTAACAGTTTTTTTTCATCTCAGGTAGAACTGAAGTCATTGTTAACGGTGTCTGTAACTAGCCAGGTTTATTAATAGACTGATTTCATAGTAGAATGAAATGAGTAACACAGATGGGTATATATTTAATACATTGCAGCGTTTGTGCATGACACGTTCTGTCTGATCACATTACTATTATTAGTTCACTCAATTTGACAGTATGTAACACAAATACAATACAATGATTTAAACAATAAAGAGGGAGTCAGTTTCTTTATGGATCATTTGCTCTGAATATGTTGGAAATTTCAGCTCCTTTTTGGTTGAAATCCCGTCAATTAACTTTGATCTGCTTTAACAGATGCCTGTGTGTGTATATATATGTGTGTGTGTATATGTGTGTGTGTTTCATGCTGTGTGTGTCAGCGTGCCTTGCTGTGCTCTGACCATTACTGCAGGAATCCTCCACATCTAATCAAACTGGACAGCCTGCTGTGAGGTTTCATTCATCAGCTTGAGAGCAGACAGGTTTGATAAATGACCCGGACTCTGGCCTGTCCTCTCTTTCTCATTGTCCTTCTCGGTCTTACTCAAACACACACACACACACACACACACTTTACAAACTGACAGGATGAAATGTCTTTCTTCTACTAATGCAACAGTTTCTCACTTTGCTTAAATAAGAAATTGTCAGTCTTAAATAACATATGGTGCTTGCCGGATAGTAGTACAAGTTTCAAAATTGTACTTCGGTCCTTTTAGCGACTCCATCTTTCAAATAACACAACCATTAGGAACTTTCACTCTTTCACTCACACAAATGGCAATGGTATAGAAAGAGAGAGAGAACTTTTTCCCCACCATCATTAGGAGAAACTGTGGGTTTAAAACATACAAAATGCTTCAGATGGACTCGATTTAGATTAATTATGACTTTGTTTCTCCAGTGGTTTTTAGGTTACCTTTTCTGCATTTTCTTAATGTCTATGGAAGGAGGATGCTTCAAGCAATCAATGTAATTGTTGGCATATTGCTGTGGTGTAAGAAGATAAATACTTTGGGCTGGTAAGAGTAAATCCGCTTCATCACATCACTCGATCACTGGTAATTGTTGGCATGCCCCTAACATTCTGTTTTTTAAGCAACACAACCTTTATCAGCCATTGAATCATGGGTAAGAGCTCTATTAAGCAGTTTTCCACCAGTTAAAGCAGGACAGTGCTTTAAAAAAATGTTTGACTGTGAATCATGGGACTGCTGGGAATTCAAACTTCTGAGCTGCTGAATATTGATATTCATATTTTAGAGGTGGATACCTAAGCTAGACACCTTACAGACCCTGATTTATTTAATCACCTTGTTTCTTAGTTTAACAGGACCACATTTACATTCACATCAAAATTGACATCAAGGCCACTCAGCTTCAGGGGGTCTGTTTATATTTGTATCTAATGATATCATATATTTTAAGGTGTGAGACAGCAAAAGTAGGGAAATGAGATGAGGAAACAGTCTGTGCTTGATAGGGTGGCCTGGTATTGATTGGCCAAAGGCAAGGGATCTTGAAAGTGGCAGGCAATTAACTGCTCCAGTTATTGTACTGAAACACCACCAAAACGATTTTTGCAGTATCCTGTGATAAGGAAATCTGAACTTGTGATATGGTTAGCATTTCCAGATGTGGCACTTCAACAGTATTTCCTTGAGAATTTGATGAGTGTCTCATACGTTTGATCTCCTGGCACCACCTTCATAACCAGCCATAATGTGCAGTAATGTGACAAGCCAGATGAAAGGCACTGTGTACTATTACACCACACTGAAAACCCTTGAACACTGGATATGAGTGTTTCATTGCCTTGGCTGTGGTTGCAGAAATAGCATCTGTTTCCTTGAATTTAAAGGAACATAAAACTCCCAGGGAAAAAGCGGAGGTGCCGGATTGTGACCTCTGCTTGGCAGTTTTTCACAAAAGTTAAAGCTTTGTGCTTTCAGCTTCAAATTTATTGAGATGTTTAGATGATGGACATCCCTACTTTAACTGTCCTTTTTCTATTCAGTTCGACAAATGCTCCAATAATCATTCCCCAATATATCCTTATTTTTCATTATTTTTTCTTTCCATTATCCCATTCCTTCCATGTATCCTAGTACATTATTTAGATCTTATGTTTGATACCTTCACTTTCCCACCTACATGTCCTTTATTCCCACATTCTCCCATCTTTGCATCATTCTGCTCTGCGATTGTCACTCCCTGGAGGAGAATGTAAATATTAATGTATTAGAGCATTAGATGAAGATCATTAGGGGTCACACATACTTTTACTCATTGTGTATGAGTGGAGAATAGGTTTCCTGTATTTTCTTAAGAGCAGGCTGGAGGACTTTTGATGAGAATAGTTGCTCCATGGTTGGAGCAGTAAGAGTACCTAATTCTTGCATATTACAATTTTAATCCGAGAGCCATCACGCTGCTGTCAACCTGCAGGCCAGCTCTGATGGAGACATTCAGGAAACATAATTACCATCTTTCATCAACCATCTGCTGGTGTATCTCTCTCGTTTAGTTAATTAGGAGAACAAGCCCTCAGGTTAAACTGGCACACACTTCATCCAGGAATCTAGAACTGAAGAGAACAGTGGGTTTAACCAAGAGAGAGAAATTCCTGGATGGTCTGCTGGACTGATTATTAGAAGGCTGTGTTAAAACTTATTGTGATAATTAGGTAGTGAAATCTCTTTATTGGCCACAGAGTATGTAACTTGTGAAGAATTTTGTATTTTAAAGTGAAACTAATCAAATCAGACTATTCTCACATTGAGGCAAATGACATTTAACTTTTCAGCATGAAAAGTGAAACAATGCATTGCAATGCATTAAGCCATATTTGAGTCATGGATATACCACTGCCCTGTGTCACCTGAAGTGAATTTATCACTATTTACAATCATTTCCCGTATGACATTCCGCAACATATTTAGTTGTAGGCTTGTGGTGCATGCAGTTAGTAGTTCATGGTCACAAGATACTCGATGCATGAACTCCACTATTAAAAAAAAATAACTAACAAATCACTACAGATGCTCCCAACCCTTAAGGCCTGAATTAGATTTTCTATTTTAACTTATAATTGATGATGTTTAATATTGTCTTTTAACCAATCATATAAAAGTGGTTAAGAAAACGAATTAGAAGAATGTCGTATGGGGAAAATACAATATTATCCTAAAGCTTGAATGCTCCAATAATCTCTCTTTAATTACTTGATATAATTTTCTCCCTAAATGTAATAACTCCAATTAAAACAAGGGCTTATTCTTTATTATTATTATTATTATTATTATTATTATTATTATTATTATTATTATTCATTGTAAACTTATTGATCAGAAACAGAATCAAAAGAACATGCTCGAGGCATGGAGACAGATTTCCATATGATACTTGAATAAAGGAAGGATTGAATCCTACATACATTCCAGTGCAGGACAAATGCTGTAATACATAGATCATTACTCTTTTTAGACAAAATCTTTTCAGAAGCTTGCCAAAACATCTACATGTCTCACCATTAGTCTCGACAAAGCTGCACAGTGCTTTTTGAATTGGGTTAATTGAGGTGTGGTATTAAATGAATGATTAATGTTAAATGAGTCTGATATGGCTTTTGGTTTTGTTCATCAAAAAAACTTTAAGAACACAGCTTATAACACACTCAGCTTGACCAGCCCTAGCTTCTCCCCGGTCTTAACCCTCACAGCATCTCCTACCCAGTTAATTAAATTCAATCTGCGTTGTAAAAAAATCAAGGTTTGATGTTCTTACCTGCAGTTTAGCATTGGTTTGTCTCACTTTTTGCTGTCCAGTGCAGCATAAATCCTCCATATCTAATGAATTAAGACTCCCTTAATCCTGATGTTTCATTCATCATCTCATGCTCTCAGTCTGTTTTAGAAACCATCGTCCTGTATGCTTCAGTGCTTGGTCCACCATCAAAAGATTTACACTTGCAGTTTATACTTACGTTAACTTTGGTTAAGCCACTTTGTTGGCCTCGGTCCTGAGAGGCAATGATTTGTAGGCAAAGCCTTTGTGATGTGCTTCAGTGTGGTTTATGTATACCGCAAGACTGCATTTGCATTCACACAAAGATGACTTCAGTATGCTAGTCAGTGGTGTCCATCTCTTGGTCTGATTATGAGCTTGTTGCTTTCATTTACACTTAATGAAGTTCTCTGTCATCTTCTCTTTGATCGCTGTGTGCATGTTCGGGCCATTCAGTAAAACAACACAAGGAGCATTTAGCTTTTCAAAAAAATCCAGAACCTTAAAAATTCTGTAATTACCTTGATAAAAAAAAACAATTATGGGCATCTGTGCGAGAGACTTTCATTTTTAATCAGAGATTTGGTAAAAGGCAATGCAAAAAAAAACAAAAAACAACAACTTAAAATAAAATTAAGCCTTTCATGGTAAGATTTCTTTCAGTGGTCTCTAAATTGTTTCAGAGATCAGAGCAAAGATGAAAGCTCTAATGGTCTAGCGATTACTAGCCACCTTTCTGTTCTGGGTTTTGTATTTTGTTTTGACCCACAGGTAATTATGTGCAGTTCGGCTCGCAAACTGATCCAACAGCAAGCAACAGAGCCTTGTTTGCAGTGAGTGACAGCAGCTCCTGCGGAACGAGGTACTTAATTGGACGGCCTGGTATTGATTGTGTGAAGGAGTGGGATCTTGAAAGTGAGAGCCAATTACCAAGTCCTTCCATTGTCTCCTATTAACACATGGTCTAAAGAGCTGCTCAGTTTAGCTTCCTCAAATTCCAGAACTGTTATTAATGCACTCTTATCATGTCCTCACATTACTTTATTAACTGAAGATGGTTAGATTAGACATTTAGTCAAGAGAACTGTAAACTCAGAATGTGCCCAGAATCAGGATAGGAATTCCTGATAGTTTTGACCTTGTGGGGACATTCAGCTGTTCCCCAAGACAAAACTGCTTTTGTGTAGCAAAAAAAAAAAAAAACTAAAAGAGCTGAAGAGTTTCTTTTTTGTTACAGAGGGTAAAGTTAGGGTTAGATTTAGAAGCTGAATTAATAATTGTCAGTGGCATCTCACAAGGAGTGTGTGTGTGTAGATTTATGAGTGTAATAATGGAGGCTCAGTGGCTTTATTGCGACAAAATGACGTTATCTTTCTGTCATCCTTTGTGTTTCATCTTCCTAAACTCTGTGTTTTTTTTTTTTTCATCCAAACACTGAATTTGATAGAACCAGCCTTTAATTCTCTGAACATGACCACAGGGGTCTGTGTTTGTCTTCTTTCTGTGCCAGTCTCCATTATCATATTTATTTAGACATGCTCGTCATCTTCCCATTTCCCCTCACATCTCTCTTGCCTCTCTCACTTAGTGCTCTTTCTCCATTAAATAGCCCCATACAGGGTGTCTAGTAAACACAGCCTTCATTAAATAAGGACCTGCAGTCTCTCCATATCTGTCAGCAATACATTACATATGTTTTTAATGAATCTTGGTGCTTCTCCTCACACCTTCTATTAAACATTTTTTCTTTCTCTCGCTTCTGCCCTCTCACCTTTCTCTTATTGACACAAAAGGTGATGGAAGAAAGTAATTTTCTTTGATAGAATGATGGAAAATCTCACAGTGTCCCTGTCCCTGTAACTTCACTGCTTTGAAAATAACAGTCAAGAGCTTCTGTTGTAAAATCCCGAACAAGGCAGGAGACCTGGAACTTGTGTGAGAAAAACAGAGAAAAAACGAGAAAATGAAATGCACATCATCATCAACAACATGTGTGTTCACATACAGGTAATCCTCACATTAAAAAGGTTTCTGAAACTAACCACTGGACCTCGCAAAACATTCACCATAACTGCAGCCAGATGAAAGTAATTTATGACATGTTTATTAAACAATAGAAAATTGTAATTTTTAGCAACTTTCTGTGGTAGAAAAGAAATAAAATTCTTTGGGTGCACTGTTATTGGAAAACAGTCACCTTAGTGTTAACAGTAACACTGCTTTATCACAGTGTTTTGATTTTTTTTTACCGCAGCACACAAAGCCATGTAAGTTCTGTGTGACTGCGCTTATACTGTCTGCACATTAACCTGCTTGTCTTTCTTTTACCACTCAAATAATGAGTCAAACATCCCCCAGCTTCTCTTTTCCCCATGCGAAACCCATCTGTGGAGTTGTACGACTTTTTTTTCTTAATTAATGAATCAGTAGAACTTATTTGTTTGGACAGAATTATTAAACCCCAGATGTCTGGCTGTGGGTAAATGTTATTAGGACAGGATGCACAAATTATTTTAGCACTGTTTTATGAGAATATCCAAATGCAGCCATACACACCATGGTGTTTATGAATTTTTATAACCTCGAAACATTTATCTTCAGCAGAGCGTATTGGCTGTGAACAAACTTACAAAAGCATGAAGGTTTTTTTTCCCCATAAACCTCTCAAAAAATGTAGATTGTGATGCTGTGTATGTGAGCGCTGGAGTAGTGCTGGAATAAAACGATAAACGGAAATCTCTAAGTGATTATTGTGTTAAGAATTATGCCCACAAATAAAGAAATAATTTACCTGCTTTCAGCACTGCAAGAAGTCAATTACTGTGTTAAACTCTTCCAGCGTAATGTTTTAGTTGTGCATGATGTAAGAATTTCAGTAAACACTGGTGTGTCATCACACCCATACACTGAGTCTAAAGTCATTGATGGCTAATGTAAATTTAATAATGTGGAATGTAATGTTTGAAATCATTCACCCCAAACAACCAGCTCTCATTGTAACAAGCAAATATTGATAGTGCAACGTTCTTGTTTGTGCTCATTTTTCCATAATTGAATCTATTTGAGTAATTTCTGTCACAAACCGGAGAGCAACAGCAGTGGGGCCTTCTAATGAAAGAGCCATCTAGTTAATTAACCTCATTCTCAACATCATTTATTTCATTAGTTTGCTGATTCGTGTGTGTGTTTTGCAAACCCCCACCTCATTTTAAGTCTGAAGCATTCAAGGTGTCTGATTCTTAGTACGAAAATAACATACCAATTACGAGTGCTTCATGAGAAAAAAATGAGTGTCTAAGAGCAGTTATTTTGTATTTTATCTTATATCCCGATGTCTGTGTTCTTTATCCGATTTATGTGATCTTTTCCTGTGGAGTATGTAAGTAATCCCACACACTGTGTCTTGCTGGTATCATGCTGGGATGATAAAGCAATGTTACTGCTACCACCTGGAAATTTATTCATTTCTTTCAGCATCATGTCCCAAAGTGTTTTCCACCTCTTTTGGGCCCCATAATACCATTATGCCACAATTTACCCAATGTTTCTGTGCCATGCCAGAAAGCCCAGATCATCTCACACTGACTTTGTGAAAATGTATTTACTGAACATTAATGGCCTCCACACTCACCAGATCTGAATCCAATAAAACAAATTAGCAGAAAAATGTCTGAAGCAATCATTGCATTGTAATCAAGTGAACATGAACCAGTATGTTCCCAATATATGCCATGAAGAACTGAGGTTTTTTTGAGCAAAGAGGTGTCCTATCCATTACAAGTGATGTTTTAATAAAGCAGACCGTAAATGTATTTTTGGTCCCGTGTAATACTGTGGGATAAAGCCTTGGAAACCCATGGTGCTTCTGCCGGTATTTTTTGTTATAGTGGAGCTTCCACATGTCTTCAGAAAAGCACTAAGTAATGTCTAATACTTTTTCCAGCCTTGCATTTGTGATTTGTTGAAAGGACAGTAAGAAAAAACAAAGGACAAAGTGAGAGTGAATACTGAGTCTATGTTTGTTTTTGGGACATTGACCTGTACATGATGTGACACCCCATGTTGGCTGTAAAATTAAAAAAGGCAGCTTAAATTCTTTAGATTTTTGGCTTTTAAACCTATAGCTGAGACAAACATAATTCATCAACTTAAACTAAATCTTTATTTGCAAATTATGATTCATCTGTCAGGTAATAATAGAGGCAGCAGAAAGAAGTGCAGACTTTTATTAATGTGGCATAAAAGGAACAATCATAGAGTGAAGCACAAACCAGTGTAGCAAAACATTCATATTAACAATCAAGCTATGAACAGCAACAAACAAAATAAACAAGCTTGACAAAGACACTGAACCAGGAACTTAAATAGGCTGCTGATTAGTGGAAATGTGAAACGGGTGCAAGTGCTCATTAAGTAGGTAACATGCAGGGTTACATGATGTGCAGGGTCTGAGGAGTATTGTAGTCCATTGCCGATTCGGCATTGGACTCCATTATAAAGTATAAGGAAAGGCCTTACAGTTGGAGTTAAAATGGAATTTTCTCAGATTTGTGTCCACATGTGCAAATTACCTCATTAGGAAATCTCTCGGCCACAACACCAACAGGAGCCATTAAAGCCCAATAGAAAAACTTGATGATATAGTAAATCTGTACTATTATGCTTGGAATCATACAAGCATTCAAGGACATAATTTTAAATGTTAGCTACCTTAAGCAGAGCCAGTGTGCAGGGTTATTTTGAGCGAATTGCACAATGCTTCATAGCAGCGTTTTAGTGCTGACGCCGAGGACGTTTTTCCGACACCCTCCATTGTACTTATTCTGACTTTAATTGCAGATCTGTTCAGGGAAATTTCCTGAGGGGATTTTGATTGTCTAAAGTAGTCATCTCTATGCAGAGTCACAGTAAAGGGTGTCTTGTCAGACCCGCAGGGTTTAGCATTCATTCTTGCTTAAAGGTCACATTGTGAATGTGAGTACACAGAGATCACCTAGTGTTTCCTCTTGTATCAGGACACCTTTTATTATGTCTCTGCCACTAGGTGGTGGATGTATTATGTTCTCACATGGTCTGACCATTCATTCAAGATTCTCGTTAGGGTTATCTCAAGAACGTGTAGGATTTATATGGAATTATCAGTGTAATCAGTGGATGAGGCATCCAACCAGTTCAGATCTGATTTATAAATACAAGTGCATTAGCAGTTTTTTGTATAATGCATTCAGTGTTGCTGTTGAATGAATTTTCAGTTAGTTTACTAATTGACAATGCAACAATACTCCAGTCAGGTATGATGTATAATAGAGGGAGGTGTGAGGCATCCATTAGCACTGCCATTGGAGATTAGTGTTGGTTTGGCAGGAACAGGTGGAGAGATGTGATGGAGAACCTGATTAGTTTAGAGTTTTGGCAAAGACTTTTCATACAGACTCATACACATAGCCTCCCCCCCCTTTTCTCTCTCATTGTGCTTACTGCATTGGGCAATTTCCTGCAGAAAAACAGATTAATGCATATAAAGCAGTGTTGTGGTTATTTATCACTAAGCAGGGGTCCTTTAGGCTCCCAATCACCACATCCCCTAATTATACAGCTAACAATTCAACCTGTAAAACAACCAGTAAATACACTGTGTGTTTGGGTGGGGGGTGGGTTGGGGGTGCTGCTGTTTCCAGGTGATGATTTGGGATTAATCTTCCCTTTTTTCTTGCCTGTATTGTGTGCAGTGAACAGCGTCTGGGAGAGATAAGAGTATGTGAATGATCCTTCACTCCTCTTTATTCAGCCATTCATCTGTGTGTGTATGTATGTGTGGTCTTGTTTTTATATGTTGTTGGGGACTAAGTATCCCTCCAATGACAGGGATATCTGACCTTACACTTAGGGAAAACTACTTTGCAGTGTTTATTAAAACTTATTAAAAGGTTCGCTTTTGCTTACTTAAGGTTGGGATTAGATTTAGACTTGGATTACGTAGATGCGTTAATTATGTTTTTAAAAAGACCACACTTGGAGGGTACTGGAGTTCCTGACATTTTTTCCACCATGAATTCATTTCATGCCATCCACAGTGCTATATAAGGTGGCATTTTATCACTTTCACCTATGTGAACCTGTTAAAACATTTTTACACATTCAGGGAATGAGCAGAGGAACATTTAATTTAATTAAAACTTAATTATACTAAGGATTGCTATTCATCTTTTGTTTGTTTTTGTTTTTAAACACCTCTGCAGTAAATTTATTGACATCCAGCTCTAAATTGCAGTTTTAAAAAGCTTTTTTATTTCTAAATGGTTTTGCTAGAGTTTGCATTACATTCAAAATGACATTATTTATAAGGTTCGGCTTAAACTCAAATATCCAGCCAAAAAGGCTAATAACTATATGAACGCAGTAATATTAAGTAGGCTATAAGTATACCTTTCATTATGATGGGTTATGGTTTCCACTACTGAAACAACATAATAAAATAGCAGATCCCCTGAGTATGCCTCTTTCTGGACCCCACTTTGAGAACACACTGCTCTAATGGAGGCTGCCTCATTCATTATAATTGGTAGTGTAGCTTTGAGTTGCACTAAATCTTGCTCAGTGGCAGTCAGATCTCAAGAGTGGAGCCATTAGAGCTTGAGCAGAAGCCTGATCAATGGCCCAAGTGTGTGCTGACAGCCTGTGTTTCTTCCCTCTGTTGGCTGGATGACTGGAAATCAGTGGTGCTGCATGTTAATCCACTCTGTGTCTCTCCATGAACAACAAAGCTCTTCCATGCCTATAAATCTAGAAGAGGCATAACTGATTGGACAGCAATATAAATGTAAGATGTATATAAAATGAATGATTAGAAGTAGGAAGGCGTAATAGTTCACCTCTTTCATGTTTCTCTTTGGTCCTCTTTGGTTTTCAAAGCCTGTAGACAGGAGACACCTATACATACTAAATAAATGTTATCAAACACCAATAGCACAGTTGTAATTAATGTATTATTAGTCATTTAATCTGCTATTCAGGTTTTTGTGCATGAGAGGTTACTATAGAAACTATAACATAAAAGAATGAGTGCATTGTGATGTTTGCAGGCACTTTGCCATTAGGGTGGCCACCTACGCGATGTAAAATCTGAGGGTGTTCGAGGATGTCAGTGCAGCTGATGTAGCAGATGGTTCTGGCCTGACAGCGGAAAGTGTGTGATGGGCGGAAAGAGGTGTGTTTAATTACACATCAAGTCTCATCTGTTTACAAGCTGGATTGTTGCCCATTACTACAAACCATTACACACACACACAGACACATGCACACACATTTCTTATAGAAAAATGAAAGGAAAAAAAGGAAAGGCAAAGTTGTAGTCAGTTATTAACATAAAGTTGAAAGTTGTAGTCACAGTGTGTAGTCAGGTGGCTTTTCTTTGTTGGTTTGCATGTTATGTTTAAATTCAAATTAAAATTTTATTTGTCACATACAAAATCATACACAGTACGACATGTAGCGAAATGCTTATTACGACTGTCCTACATTTGAAGAAGAGTATAAAGTAAAGTGTGTGGACAAGAAAAGTATGGGAATATAGGTAATAAAAATATATATGGAAAAAACTGTAGAAATTAAAGACATGATAAATTATGAAAAACACCAATAGTTATGTAAAGCCGATTGTGTATCGGATATACATGTACAAATATTTGTGTATATAATTATTAGGGCTGTCAAAATTAACGCGTTATTAATGCGTTAACGCAAGTTCATTTTAACGGCACTAATTTTATTAACGCGTGATTAACGCAGCGCGCATTTTCTGTTTGACCCTCGGCCTTGCCCGTAGTTTGGGAAATGGGAGATGCAGCAGCAAACCGAATTTGGGGAATGAAAACGTCTTCTTTATATATAAAACGATGTCTGATGGTTCTGTCAACAAGACAAAAGTCTGCATTTATATTGTGGATGTGAATGAAGTTATCACCGCAGCACGTCGAGTTTAAAATATCACTTGATGGCGAAGCATACAGCTGATGCAGAGAGCTCTCCTGCCCCTCGCCAAAGGCAGACAACACTAGACTCTTTTCAGCAGAGACGGAATGTGAACCTGTGTTATGTTCTTTTCTTCATGTGTTTAATAGTCATGAACAAGTTATTTGAAAAACATATCTATGTCCTTTATGCTCTATATTTAAGGTGGTTTCAGTAATAAATGTACACATTGCATGTTTAGAAGAAGTGATCTGAAAATGTTAACAGGCTTGTGTAAGTAAATCGCTCAGTGCAAAGAAAGAAGTAATTGTTTTCTATGTTCTTTTTTTCATATGTTTAATAGACATGAACAAGAAAAATATCTATGACCTTTGAAACATGTCTAGTCTTCATGCTCTATGTTGAATATAGTTTCACTAATAATAAACAACATACATTTCAATATTTGTCCATGCCCATGTTGATTAGAGTATTAAAAACTAAAAAAGTATTAATTTAAGGTACATTTAGAACGGATAAAAATGTGTGATTAAGTTGTGATTAATCGCGAGTTAACTCATGACAATCATGCAATTATTTTAATGCAAAATATTATATCATTATATCAATATCAATTATATCATGCAAAATATTTTAATCGATTGACAGCCCTAAAAAAAAATATATATATATATAAAATATAATATAATATAATATATGATAATGTAATATAATGTAGTTTTTTATAAATATTTATATATAATAAATATACATGTATGTAGATAGAAAAAGTCATATATAAATGTAATGAAAATAAATAATATGTAAAGGTATGTAAAGTGTCGGTGCATGCACACAAAGATGTCCAGTGAGTGTGGTTATTGTGTGTGCAGAGTATACAAGTAGTGCAATTTGTGTGTGCAACAATCAGCTGAGGTAGAATGTAATGTTCAGGTGTGGGGTAAGTCTAGAAAGTCGAGGATCTAGGTCTTCTGGTTGAGGGCCCGACTGGCCTGTGGGAACGGAAACATTTCCCTGACCGCAACAGAGAGAAGAGCCCATTGTTGGGATGGCTGAGGTCCTTCATTATCTTCCTGGCCTTGGTCCAGCATCGCTTGCTGTATATAGTGACCAGGTCAGGAAGCTCGGTGCAGATGGTACGCTCGGCTGATCGCACCACCCTCTGGAGAGCTTGCCTGTCCTGTTTGGTGCTGTTTCCAAACCAGGCCGTGATACTTCCCGTCAGGATGCTCTCAGTGGTGCAGGTGTAGAATGTCTTTAGCACCTTTGAGGGCAGTTTAAAGTCCTTCAGGCATCTAAGATGATAAAGATGCTGCCAGGCCTTCTTCACCAGAGTGTTAATGTGACAGGACCATGTCAGGTCCTCCGTGATGTAAACACCTAGGTACCAGAAACTGTCCACTCTCTCCACTGGGAACCCGTTGATGGTCAGGGGCTGGTAATTCCTCCCCTGCTTGGTGCTGAAGTCCACTATCAGCTCCTTAGTCTTGCTGATGTTCAGGAGGAGATTGTTGACCTGGCACCATAATTCCAGGTTTCTAACCTCCTCTAGGTAGGCCGTCTCATCGTTGTTGGAGATCAGGCCCACCACCACAGAATCGTCTGCAAATTTAATGATGATGTTGGAGCTGGAAGTGGCCACACAGTCATAGGTGTACAGAGAGTACAGCAGGGGGCTCAGAACACAGCCCTGGGGGGCTCCAGTGTTGCGGGTGAGTGAGGGTGAGACATGGTTGCCCAACCGTACCACCTGTGGTCTGTCTGTCAGGAAGTTGGAGATTCAGCGACACAGGGATGGGCTGAGGCCCAGAACCTCCAATTTAGTGGTGAGTATGGAGGGAATTATTGTATTAAACACTGAACTGTAGTCACCAAACCGCATTTTGACATAATTCCCCCTTCTGCTGTCCAGATGGCTCAGGGCTGCATGATGGAGGTGTGTGATGGCGTCTTCATTAGATCGGTTGGGACAGTATGTGAACTGTAGCGGGTCCAGGGTGTCAGGTAGGGAAGAAGTGATGAAGTCTCTGATTAGTCCTTTGAAGCACTTCATCACTACTGAGGTAAGGGCCACTGGGCAGTAGTCATTCAGACAGGCGGGCTGGCATTTCTTGGGGACCGGAACAATGGTGGACCGTTTGAAGCACGTCGGAATTACAGATTGATCCAGGGAGAGGTTGAAGATCTCAGTGAACACTGGAGCAAGCTGGTCAGCAAAGGCCTTCAGTACATGACCTGTGATGCCATCTGGTCCTGCTGCCTTCCTGGTATTCACTCTCCTGAATGCCTTTCTCACGTCGTGCTCCAAGATGATGAAAACGTTTTCCTCTCCGGGCATGCTCCACGTGTGTGCTGCCTATAGCACTGTTAGCACTGCTAACGCTGTTAGCGCTGTGAGCTGTAGCCTCGAAGCGAGCATAAAAAGTGTTTAGCTTGTCTGCCAGAGAAGTGTCTGCATTCACCGATCTGGAAGACGGTGTTTTGTAGTCCGTCATAGTTCTTAGTCCCTGCCGCAGACTCCTAGAGCCACTCTGTTGAAATTGTGACTCTAGTTTCTGTCCATAGCGCCGCTTCGCCTCCTTCACCACTCTGCGCACGCTGTAGGATGCAGCCTTATACTCGTCCATGTTTCCACTGGTGAGCCCCGTGTTGTACGCAGCGGAGCGGGATCTCAGAGAATCGCGGACAGATTTATCCACCCACGGCTTCTGGTTGGGAAACGTTCTGATGATAGTCTTGTGAACTGTGTCATCCACTAGTTTCCAAGATGAATCCTACAACCGCTTCTGTAAACATGTTGATGTCATCAGAGCTGCGCCGAAACATGTCCCAGTCTGCGTCATCCAGAGCGTCCTGCAGAGCGGCCACCGATTGGTCCATCCAGCGTGAGACCTCCCTCCGAGCCGGAACTTCCTGCTTGAGCCTTTGTTTATATTTTGGCATAAGGAAGATGGTGGCGTGGTCACACTTCCCAAACGGTGGGCGAGATTGTGCCTTGTAGCCGTCTCTGACTGTTGTGTAGCAGTGGTCCAGTGTCCTTTCACCCCTGATATTTTTTCCTTCTGATTTTTGATTTCTGATTGAGATTTGACCACTCATGGGACTTGGACTCAGAAATTCTTCTAATTAAGTCTAAATAAAATGTATTTCATACGACATATACCATCAATGTAGTCTGACATATTATGTCCCTATATATGTTATTTCTTAAATCCTAAAACCCTAAACCTAACTAATCCCAACTTTGACTTCATAAAGGTAAGTTACATCAAGATTAATCAAGCTTGATTCCAAATCCAAATCATTGAGTCCTAATCCTAACCAGCCTCAACCCCAAATCCAATTTATACTTGTCAGGAATTAGAAGATCCTTGAAGACTGGATTGAAAACCTCTGCGGTTGTTTGTGTGTCTGATATTCAATTGTACCATTGTCATCTGGAGGCTTGATATGGACTGCAGGTAGATATAAAGAAATAAAGAAAAGAAGAATTAGAAGAAGGAGTTGTTTTTCATGGTTTATCTCCTGGGCCTTAACTGTTTCTCTGATTCACTTTGTGAATATGTGGAACAGATGTTCACCTACATTTTATATTCTCAAGATAAAAACATGATGGGAAGTTTGTGCATTTAGTATCTTAATTCTCAGGGGATTTTCTCCAACACACCTGATTGAGCAAAGAACATCTGTTTATAATGAGGAGATCATTTTGGCATGAACAATAGCATTGTTCCTGTTAAATTACAGCTATTACAAGCTTTAATGGTGGTTTAATTATTTCAGGGCTATTTCCTTTTTCTGTACTGAATGTAAGCTTAATTAAATGTGCTTAGAGTATATGAGAACAGAGAATGAGTTTCAGATTCTTTCAGATCACAATGTAAGAGCTCAGGGCAAACACCATAATGTACAAAAATATTTGATTGTGACAATCCACCATACTTTCCTCTGGAATCTCTATATTCTACAATTGCCCCTCAGAAACCTTAACAGGTATATATCTTATAAACCTTCTAGTGTCCATTTGATCTTGAGCTTGTGGAGTTTTGTATGTTCTCCCAGTCACCTCCAGTTTCCTCACACTTCTCAACTACAAGCCAGTAGGTGGTTTGGCTTTTCTGAATTTCCACTTATGAATGGTGTCACCTCAACCTTGGCTAAGAATTTCTTCATGTTTTGTGCACAGGGGTCATTGTCATGCTGGAACATGTTTGGGCCCATTAGTACAGACACATCCTATACATTTGTGTCAAATTTGAGACCATAGTTTTATAAAGGCCCAGATATGCAGTGTGGTGTAATGTGAGGTGTGCACAGACCTTCGGCCATATAGTATATAGTTTTCCTGCTTGGTGAAAATTCTTAGTAGTAATTGCTCCTATTTTTACCTGACTAAGGAATCTGACTAAGCCACCTCCTTTAAGATTTACATTTATGGCTTTTGGCAGATGGCCTTATCCAAAGCAATTTAGATCCATCTCATTTATACTGAGCAGTCGGGGGTTAAGGGCCTTGCTCAAGAGCCCAGCAGTTGATCAAACTGCAGCACCTCTAGAGCATCTAGCACGTTTCTTTCTGAAAATTCCTGAAGGAACTATCATGGCCCTGTTTTCATTTTGGTTAATTATTTTCTTATAGTACATCCAAAGTAAGTCAGCACAGCGGCTTTATATAGCTGTGCTGCATTCTGGAACTTTGAGTCCAGCATTTACTGTCTCCACTACTTCTATGTTAAATTTGTTATTAAACCATTGAATGTCACTGTAGACATGTAACAAACTAAGCTTTTGTTTTTATGAGCCAACAACAAATCCTGACTGTGAATGTTTGTTTGAAACTGTTTTTTTTTTTCCAATTAAAGGCCATTGTAACTGCACTGGCAATGTCTCCAGTGATATTTCAATAATTACTATATTTTAAACATGTGTTTCATGTTGCTTTCATTTAACTCCAAATAGCTTATTTCCAATTAGGTGCAAACTGAAATGTCTTAATTTCATCCAAGGTCAATAGTGCACTTGAGTATGTGTTCAGCATTTGTTCTTAATTGGCTTGAGTGTTGTAACTTTGGAATTTCTTACCATTGTGTATTCAACAGCAAGGATATTACATTTATTAACTAGCCTTTAGACGTGACCAGCCTACAAAACTGTCTAGTACTGAGTAGTTTGCTATTTTTTTTTTATTCTCAGCACACCTGATTCATCAGCTAATTACCAGGCCCTTTATGACACTGAGTTGAGAACTCCAGTGTTGGGGTAGGGAAGATATTCTGAAAAGCAGGACCCCATTTGGAAACACTCATGTAAGAACATAGCTTTGAGATCTGTTGCTACTTGGTGTATAAAAAGATGCTAAAGAGCATCATTACCAAGAATGCAATAGGGTCAAAATGTTTTACTTATATTTGTGCACTTTCCACCCTTTCTGCTCACCTTTTTGTGTACCTCAAATCATCTCAACTTTTCCTGTCTCTCAGTAAGTGTTAGTGAAGAGCCTCTCATCTCCATCCATTGAGAACGAACACATTTATCCAGGTATGAGAGGAAAGCACTTGATTCCTCTACATTTCCTCTTTAGTCATGCATGCTAAAACTCTTCTAGTGATAAACCTGCTGTATTTTTTGCTCCACCAAGAGAGAAGAGTTCTAGAGAGAACTCCGATAGTGACTTTGGGTTTAAACACTACCTCATTATCCCACCTCTCCATCACAGTAATGGATAAAAGCTGGAAGCGTTATGGGATCAAGTGCACTAGCATTAGCAAGATTAATGCTCCTTATGGGGAAATGAGGGAATTTTTAGCTCTCAACCCCTTTCACCTTCCCACAGTCACATCACATAGACACTGTTTTTGCACAATAGAGAAGCTTCTGAAAATAATTAATGGTAACATATTTTCGTCATGTTTTTGTGATGCAACAACAGTTTGTCACTTAACGTCAGAAATCGGTTGCATGAGTGCATAGAGAACGGTGGCCACCACCTTCAAGATATTTTGTTTAAAACAGCATGATTTGAAATTATGTTCTTCCATTATCAAAAAATAAATTTTGTCATATGGTAACAATTTTCAAAAAAAAAAATTTCAGCCACAATTTTTCTTTCATTCGCCTTCAAAAAAGGGAAGTTTTTGCACCCCACCCTGTATAAGGGGAATAAAAATTAGCTTGGTTAAGTAGTATTTATCTAAGGCATGGATTACTTCTGTAAAGTTGTACATTTATTTATTTATTTATTTATTTATTTATTTATTTATTTATTTATTTATTTATTTACTTATTTACTTATTTATTTACTTAGGTTTGAACAAAAAGATATTCTTTAGACCAGTGGTTATTATACAAAATATTTATTACAAAGTTATATGCCTACAAGTGCACTTCCCTGCTCACCGGCGAACCACTGGAGTCAAAGTCGAGTCAAAGAAGTTTTATTGTCACTTCAACCATATATAGCTGATGCAATTGACAGTGAAGTGAAACAATGTTCTTCCTGGACCAGAGATGCTACACAGAACAAAACAAAGTACAGGTGATGCAGACAAACATAGAACTAAACTATTCCTACAAGGTGCATTCTTTAGAAACTAAACATACAACATAAGTGCACAAGACAGATGACAAGACAAGACAGTGCAGACAAACAAGAGATATAACGCCGACTCTTGTGCAAAAAACGGTGTTAACAGTGGGTACAAAGACAGATAGAAACAGGTTAGGACAGTGAATATAGCAGCAGAAGTAACAGAAGTATTTAAGTTAAAAACAGACACATTTAATTAAAGTGACCTGTGTATTTAAATAATCAAAAGTGAACAGTTATAAATATTAAAGTGATGTGTATATTTAAACAAGATCAATGTAAAAATGACGTGTGCATGTAAATATGTGTACAGTCTTATGCAAAAGTTTAGGCACCCCTTGATAAATAACAGATTTTGGTGATTTTTTAATTGAAAAGATGTTAACACAGTCTCTCTTGGAAATGGAAAAAATGCACAATATTTTCAGCAAACATTGATGCATAGTTACTTCTTATGACATAAATTGAACAAAGATAAAAAATAAAAACATTATTGTGGCACTGTGCAAAAGTTTGGGCACCCTACATAATCAGTACTTAGTAACACCTCCTCTGGCAGACATCACAGCTTGCATGTAAAAGCTTAACGCTTTTTATAGCCAGCTAAAAGTCTTTCAATTCTTGTACTTGGGATTTTCTCCCATTCTTCCTTGCAAAAGTCTTCTAGTTCTGTAATATTCTTTGGTCGTCTTGCATGCACAGCTCTTTTAAGATTTACCCACAAATTTTCAATGATGTTTAAATCAGGGGACTGTGATGGCCATTCCAAAACCTTCAGCTTGCGTCTCTTTAGGTATTCCATAGTGGATTTCGAGGTATGTTTAGGTCTTGTTGTAGAAGCCATCTTCTTTTCAGCTTCAGCTTTTTTACAGATGGTGTGATGTTTGCTTCCAGAATTTGCTGGTATTTAGTGGAATCCATTCTTCCCTCCACCCGTGCAATGTTTCCTGTGCCACTGGCTGCAACACAACCCCAAAGCATGATAGATCCACCCCCATGCTGAATAGTTGGCAAGGTGTTCTTTTCATGAAATGCTGCTCCTTTTTTTCTCCAAACATGCCTTTGCTGATTGTGGCCAAAGAGTTCTATTTTAACTTCATCAGTCCACAGCACTTGTTTCCAAAATGCATCAGGCTTCTGTAGATGTTCTGTTGCATACTTCTGACGTTGGATTTTATGATGGGGACGCAGGTAAGGTTTTCTTCTGCTGATGCTTCCATGAAGGTCTTGTCTGTGCAAGCATCGCTGCACAGTGGAACGGTGCACCACCACTCCTGAGTCTGCTAAATCTTCCTGCAGGTTTTTTGCAGTCAAATGGGGGTTTTGATTTGTCTTTCTGACCAGCATACGAGCAGTTCTCTCCGAGAGTTTTCTTGGTCTTCCAGATCTCATCTTGACCTCCACAGTTCCCCTGAACTGCCATCTCTTAATTACATTTCTCACTGTGGAAACTGCAAGCTGACAACGCTTTGCTATCTTCTTGTAGCCTTCTCCTGCATTGTGGGCATCAATAACTTTCATTTTCAGAGTCTTACACAGCTGCTTAGAGGAACCCATGGTTGTTGAGTGTCCGCAAGTGTGTGCACAAGGTTTGAAGAGTCAAAGTATTTGTAAAGCTTTGAAACTGGCATTTACTAATGACAGCTGTTGCCATGCATCAGATCTAATGAGCTGATTAAGGTCTGAAACCTTGTAAAAAGAATCTGAGACTCTGGAACTCTTAGAGTGCCCAAACTTTTGCACAGTGCCATAATAATGTTTTTATTTTTTATTTTTGTTCAATTTTTGGCATAAGAAGTAACTATGCATCAATGTTTGCTGAAAATATTGTGCATTTTTTCCATTTCCAAGAGAGACTGTGTTAACATCTTTTCAATTAAAAATCACCAAAATCTGTTATTTATCAAGGGGTGCCTAAACTTTTGCATAAGACTGTATGTGTGTCCAGCTCAGTTCAGTTTTTTGTTGAGACCAGCTCTCTGTTGTGTGTGTATGTGTGTGCATCCAGGTCCAACTCAGTTCAGTTCTCTGTTGCGATACCTGATTGCCTGAGGGAAGAAGCTGTTCAACAGTCTGGTTTTGCGGGTCCGAATGCTTCGGTACCTCTTTCTGGATGGCAGAAGGGTGAAGAGTGTGTGTGAGGGGTGTGTTGGGTCTGTTTGCTTTACGGATGCAGCGTGCAGAGTAAATGTCCATAATAGAGGGAAGAGAGACTCAGATGATCTTGTCAGCTGTCCTCACTATCTGCTGCAGCGTCTTGCGATCCGAGATGGTGCAATTTCCAAACCAGGCAGTGATGCAGCTGCCAGGATGCTCTCGATCGTCTGTCTGTAGAAGGTAGTCAGGATTGGAGGTGGAAGATGAGCCTTCCTTAGCCTTCACAGGAAGTAGAGACACTGCTTAGTAGTAGAGACGATCTCCATGTTGGACCTGTCAATGTTCAGTGGAGAATGGTCACTCTGTGTTCTCCTGAAGTCAACAACCATCTCTTTCATTTTCTCCACGTTCAGAGACAGGTTGTTGGCTTTACACCAGGCTGTTAGATGCTGCACCTCCTCTCTGTATGCTGACTCTCGTTCTTGCTGATGAGACCCACCAGTCGTGTCATCTGCGAACAGCAGATGTGAACAGTGAACAGCAGTGGGCTGAGCATGCAGCCCTGAGGAGCTCCAGTGCTCAGTGTGGTGGTGCTGGAGATGCTGTTCCTGATCCGGACTGACTGACAGGTCTTCCAATCAGGAAATCCAGGATCCAGTTGCAAAGGGAGGTGTTGGTGCCCAGCAGGCTCAGTTTCTCAATCAGGTGCTGAGGAATGATTGGGTTGAATGCTGAACTGAAGTCTATGAACAGCATACGTACATAAGTGTCTTTATTGTCCAGGTGTGTGAGGGCCAGATGGAGGGTTGTGCTGATGGCATCGTCTGTGGATCGATTTGGATGATATGCAAACTGCATGGGATCTAGTGATGGTGGCAGCAGGTTCTTAATGTGCCTCATGACAAGCCTCTCAAAGCAATTCATGATGATGGGTGTGAGTGCAATGGGATGGTAGTCATTGAGACAGGACACTGGAGACTGATTCGGCACGGGGGATGATGATGGTGGACTTTAGGCACGTTGGGACGACGGCGCTGCTCAGGGAGATGTTGAAGATGTCAGTGAAGACATCTGTTAGTTGTTCTCCACATTCCCTGAGCACTCTGCCAGGAATGTTTTCTGGTCCAGCAGCTTTCCGTGGGTTAACCCTGCATAGAGTTTTCCTCACATCAGCCGTGGTGAGACAGAGCACCTGGTCCTCTGAAGGAGGGATGGTCTTCCTTGCTGTCATGTCATTTCGTGCCTCAAACCGAGCGTAGAAGTTGTTCAGTGCATCTGGAAGGGAGACCTCACTGTCACAGGCAGGTGGAGCTGGCCTGTAGTTGGTGATGGACTGGATGCCTTGCCACATGTGCCGAGTGTCACCACTGCTCTGGAAGTGGCCGTGGATTCTCTGGGAGTGTGCACGCTTTGCCTCCCTGATGGCTAGAGACAGTTTGGCTCGTGCTGTTCTTAGGGCAAATCTTGTCTCCAGCTCTGAAGACAGAGTCTCTGGATTTTTTGCAGTGAATTTCTCCAAGTCTGTGGTATAGCCATTGGTTGCAGCCTCCCTGAACATGTTCCAGTCAGTGCACTCAAAACAGTCCTGAAAAGCAGAGATGGCTCCTGCTGGCCAGGTTTTAACCTGTTTCAGAACCGATTTAGAGCGTGGTGCCGGGAATGTTTGTGTAAACAAGATCCAGCGTGTTCGCCCCCATTTGATAGCAGTATGGAGGGGAGTGCCGGCTGGCTAGGGTTTGTTTTTAGCCTAGCATGGACACCCGCCCTATTCACCCGAGATCACAAAGCCTTTTTCGTAGGTCATCATGCACGTTGGCTGGTGCATGATTCCCATATCCCAGAAGTGTCTGGCGGTCGTACGCATGAACACTGCTGTATCTCGTGTTCATATGCCATGAAAGTCAGGCTATAACGGGACAATAGCACCATTTTTGGTCCGAAGTGGCTGCTGCGTGCTACTGCCGTGCCGTCATCTGTGACGCCGTCACTCAGGTATGAGGTTTGTATGCTTACTACACCCAACTCATAAGAGTGATGTTTGGGTACCCAGCCCAAGGGTCAGGGTGTATCTGTACATCTTATGCAGCTACACCAGGGCTCTGACACAGCAGCTGAGTATGCAGTAAGGTGTGGCAGAGTGGCTGGAATGATACAGCTTTGCGAGAATTATGCAGGGAGGGACTTAACCCCACACTGCATGCAGAACTAGCATGCAAAGAGCTGGACATTACCCTTAAGCAGTATGTCACACTGGTGATCAAGATTGATAATCTGCTATGAAACCAGCACCCTGCAAGGGCTTGCAACACCCTGCAACCCTGCCCTGGGCCTTCTCCTGCTACTACTGCATATGGACCTGCCTGAGACCATGCAGCTGGGAAACCGGAGTTTCTCCCGAGGAGAGGAGCGACAACAGAGACGAGATTGCATCTATGCATTTCCTGCAGCTAAGCCGGACATCACTGCACCTATTTTTCAATGAAACTTACCGCTGCAGAGAGTAATTATGACATGGACAACAGAGAGCTACACTCCATCAAAGAAGCCCTGAAAGAGTGGCGGCACTGGCTGAAGGGGGCACACCATCCATTTCAAGTAATCGCCTACCACCAAAACCTTGAATACATCAAGAATGCCAAGCAGTTAAATCACCATCAAGCTCAGTGGGCTCTCTTATTCACTGGATTTTATTTCACAATAAACTAGTAAGTTTATTACAAGTAGCAAACAGTAAATCAAATGCCCTCTCCCATCGTCATGAACCAGTGGACAAACCACAGGTCCCTGAGCCCATCCGTCCACCCTCTATCATCATCACCCCTATCCAATGGAAAATTATGGAGGACATCCAAGGAGCCCAAGCCACAGAACCCACACCCTCAGAATGCCTACCCCCCAAGCACTATGTCCCCACCAGCCTGCAATCCCGGTTCCTGCACTGGGTCCACACCGCTCTAGGCTCGGGACAACTGGGGGTTCAACACATTACAAGGCTGGCCCAGAACACAACATAGCAGCCCATACCTTGTGTGCCCAAACATCGCTTGGCAACTCCCCTTTGGTCTGTTGGAGCCACTTTCAATCCCAAATCGACACTGGTCCCACATCGTGGTCGACTTCATGACCGACCTCCCGAGCTCACAAGGGTTCACTACCATTCTGATCGCAGTCGGTCCGTTCTCCATGGCCTGCAACCTGGCACCTCTACTGGCCACCCCACCCATAGAAACAGCCTAGGTATTCCTGGACCATGTGTTTCGAAACTATGGTATACCTGAAGATATTGTGTCTGATCAGGGCCCCAGTTCACCTCGAGGATATGGTGAGCTTTCTGCAAAGGCCTAGGGGTCAAAGTGAACGAGTCAGGAGCTGGGCCACTTCCTATGGGCCTATTGCAATCAGGAACAGCAGCAATGGAGCAAGTTCCTTGCCTAGGTTGAATATGCCCAGAACTCAGTAAATGCTGAAAAATAGCCCATGCTTCATGTTAAGTCCAATGTCTTACTGTCTCCATCTACCTCTGCACTACACACTTTCCCCTTCCTTCCACGTCTCACTCCTCAAGCTCGCTTACACCTCCCCCTTATCCAACGACTGCCGAACCTCCAACACCCCTAGACATTGATTGGACCCCAGCGTACACTGTATGTTCCATCTTAGACTCATGCAGAAGAAGAGGGAGGCTCCAATACCTGGTAGACTGGGAGGGATATGGCCCAGAGGAGTGATGCTGGGTCAACTCTGAACTTAGCTCACCCCAACTGCACTGCATCCAGGCCTCGGGGATGACCTGACAGAAGAAGAACATCTGGAGGTATTTCTGGGATTTTGTAACACCATACACCGCTATCCTTCCTCCGCACCACCAGAGGGAGCCATCGCCTGAATACTGAACTGACTTCCGGGTTTTGGGACACTTCCAGGTATTAGCATTTTAAGCTATGCTCACATTGACAGTCGGCGCAAAGTATTGCATTAATTCGCTTTCCGAGACATTTTTCATTTCCATTGTGTCTCTGTTTGTTTTCTGACTTCACGTTTCTTTGCCTTGTGTTTTCTGGATTTGTTTGCCTTGCTGACTGTTTTTTTCTGTGCTTTAATTCTCTGACAGTTTCCTGTTTACGATTTGGATTACATTTTGGATTTGTGTGCCCTGTATTTCTTATTAAAGTCTGTATAAGGATTCCACCCAGCCTGATTTGTCATTGCAGTAACTAAAACAAACATGAGCACATGATGAGTGTTGCCATGGGAACTACAACGCAAATAGAGAATCCATGATAAGCCCTGTTTTCTGTGCATCACTTTACTTCCTGGTTTTGTACTCTGCCCATGTCCTGATTCCTGATTATGAATTGCCCAGTTTTAAGCCTGCCTGTGTACTGATGTTTGATATTAACTTGAATTACAATTCTTAGATCCACTCAAATAATTGTAATATTTAGTTTATGCACTTGTATCCTGTGCCCACACATTAATATTTTTCAAATAAATTCTGTAGAGAGATGGTCTGCTGAATTCATTTTATAGGGGTTCCTGGGTAAAAAAAAAAAAAGTAATGTATGGAAAAACAATTTTTCCTGCAAAGGTATTATTAGGTTACCACTAGATTGGACTGTGGAGAGACCAATAGAAAGTTAGCACAAACTGCTCCCAGTATGGCCATTCTTCTTGAACAGATCTGAGAGAATAGGTCAGCTAAAGACTGATCCTGCCTCTATGAAAGGCATGAAAGAAAAATTAAGTGAATCAAATTAAGTTGATGGGCTTATTCTCTGTGTTATAAGGAACTTGACTTGACATTTGGAAGAACCTTAGACTAGAGCCACTGCTCCTACAAGTTAATATGAGCAATTTAGGTAGTCTGGGCATCTTGCAAGGATTTCTACTGGTGGAAGCTTGCTAGAGCTTTACTAAGCATTTGGAAACTTTGGAGTAGCCCCAGGACCTGCAGGAGACATTACCTTGTTCAGTTGGTTTGGGAAATCTGGGGATCCCATAACATCTAGGGATCCCCGGAGGAGCTTGAATCTTTGTCTGGGTTCTAGAGAAGTCTGAGCTGACTTTACTAGCCTGTTGCCAACACAACCTACATCAGAATAAATGGACAAGTACACCTGATGATGTTTAATTAGGGATTGGGTTAAATAAGGGCAGTAGATCAACAGGCCATGATCCTAAAGAGCTTTGATCCTGAGATCAGGTTACTGTCTGTGTGGCTTTTTGCATTTCTCTCAATGGCCATGATAGTTTTCTCTGTTTTGTCCAGTTTCTAGTGGGTTGGCTACTCTACATTGCCCTCGGATGTGAATGAGTTTCAATTTGCTGCAATAAACTGGCATCCCATAATGGTTGTGCCCCTGTGCCCAGTATATGGTCCATTCAGTGTTGGGAAATAACAAAGTCCAATTGTTTGCATTGACACTTTCTGTATTCTGGTGCTAGATCAGAGGTCCAAGGTCATGTAAGGCCATTTTTATGTCATAGGCAGGAGTTTCAGTTTTATGCATATTTATACAAGCCAACATGGGATTATTAAATGATGCAAATGTTTAAGATGGCACGTTGGGTGAGCATTTTCAGCTTTACTCATGGCAGTATTAATAGAATAAAATCACTTATTTATTAAAAATTCTGAGTGTTTTCTGCTCTTTACTGTGTAACAGAAAAATATGGTCCAAAAAAATAACAGTGATGCAAGTTGGAGATTCACAGCATATGATTTATAAATCTGTTCCATGTGACAGCTACTACAGCATTCACCTCTATAACAAACTCAGTGTCATCAATGTTATAGGACATAATGATGAGCTCAAGCACAGTATGTGTAAATACCAGCAGTGATGTGACTGACATTGAGAAATATCAGTGAAGTAACTCAAGTGTGTGTGTGTCAGTTCTGGAAATAAAGGTGAGTGTTGGAGTGCTGTCAGCCATCAGTGTGAGAGAGATGCAAACATGTCAGTGGTGGACAAAAAATAAGTAGCCCTGGCACCCATAACAAGCAGACTTCATGTCAAGGAAAAAAAAACAGAAACTCACAAAAGTGGTCTACATGTTAAATTGATTAGCACTTCACTGTGGAGTGTCACCTCAATGCTGTAACTACAGTATGTTTTACTCATTCTCAAAAAGCTGTCATATATAGTAGCTTTCATGCACACCACATACAGTTACTTCACGGTTAAATATGAAAAAGTTAGAATAATATCTGTTAACTCAGAAATTTTTGCCAGTGCTAACTTTTCATGGGTGCAAACATGTTAATAATGAACCCATGTGCCCTATTTTTCAACTAGCCAGTCAGATTTTCTCATTGCTATTTCAACCAGTAGTTTCTAAAACATGAAACTGGGAAGAATACAAGATCTTTTACTTGCCCTGTGGGCTCGCTAATAAATTTATCATTTGCCCACTCCTGCATGTTCTCTGTCTGCATTAATGACACTGGGTCTGAAGTTGGAACTGGATGTTTACATTATTGATGAAGGTGCCAGATGGGAAGGTTCTGCACTGTCATGGACCATTAGCTGTTTACATTTTTTTAAACAAATTTGGCTAGTAGAAATGCAGTTCCTGTGATCCCAGAGTTCACTGGTTGATTCAGAATGGTTGTAAGATTATAAGAATGACTCATTATGTTTTCAGTGAGTGTGTGGTCAATAACTAGCAAACATTTTGTTCATGTCATGAAGTATCTATGTGTATTAAATTATTAACTCTCATTCTTAGCAAAATTCTATCCTACAAACTCATCTGTTCAAGAATTTTTTTTTATTTGTACAACAGTTCCAATCCACAAATCTGATTAGTTTTTAGGAGTGCTTATATTTGATATAACCACACTGGGATGTTTCACTATGTGTATCACTCTGCTCATTTGTGATCGACACATACATTTCTACAGTAATATTAGCATCACCATCAGCAGATATTACAAACTGACTCATAATGAGTCCAAAAGAGCAAAGAAGGGATATTTTCAACCTTTAGGGATTTTGGGATATTTTTTTTACCTATTAACAACGGAGGTCTTATTTTGCTTATTAAAGATTAGACTGCTAAGTAGGCATTTGAGGGTCAGGAGGTGAGGAAATATTTCTGCATCTTTTAAGTCCATCTGCAGGACTGCAGGTCAATCACATCTCAATCAAAATCTCAATCCAAATCATGAAATATATATTCCATAGGAATACATGGAGTGAATACAAACAGTCACATACCTTGGCTGTTTACTGCTGTTAATTTATCTATCTATTTTTGTCTGTCGATCAGTGGATCAATTGATTGGACTCCTGCTAGTCACCACCTCTGTATACTACCCCTCCCCACAAGCAGAGGCAGAAATCTCCTAATCATAACACTTTAATTTGTGTCCTTATTCATAGTAACATGCCTTGCTTAAATATTTACTCCTTTAGAACATTCCTATATATTGTAATATCTGCAGCTTAGACCTGAGATGAACCAAACAGACCACAATCTGATTAAGAGTCTAACAACAGACTCTCAATCAGATTGTGGTCATAGTTTGGATTCACCAATTAATGTGTGATTTTGTTAAACCTTTGTAGGCTTTATTTTGAGTAATGGACTGACTTTTGGGCTGGTCACAAAAGTTTCTCTGCCTATGGATCCTAATCATCCTTCTGAGTGATTCATTACAGGTTTTTGGTGGATTGTGGAGTTCTGGACTTCCGGGTTATTCCAATTTCTGGACATGTAATTAACATTGTTATATTTACCATATAAACTAATGTGGAGTAAGCAATATGAGGCAACATTTTTACAAACAGTGTCAGGAGGGCCTTTATCCAAATGCAGACTCAGCAATGTATTGGATTTAACCTTACCATTGTGTTTGATAACCATCAGTGAATGAACAGCAGTTTGTAATAGACAGTCATTCAGGATTTTTGTTGTTAAATATCCGGCTGATTAAAAATATCTAGATAAAATGAGTGTGGGGGTGTTTCACAAAGGAAAATAAGAAGCATCTTCTTATAGTCCTTCAAGAGAGCAATGCTGAATGAGTCTTCCCACAGTTTCAACTGTAGGGCAAGATCTGTAAATAAAATCATGAGCAAAAAAAACCCACTTAAAGTAATGATATCAAATTAAACTCCCTATCTTTATTGCTAGTGTGATTTTTGTATGGAAATATTTTGTAATGCTTCACTGTCCAAATCCTGTTTGTTATGCTGCATCTCTTTTCTGTGTATGCCTGGCCACATGCTATGTGCTATTGAATTAATGCCATAGCCTTGATATGGAATTTTCCACCTACTACCTCAGACCCAAAGGTGATTGGATTTACTAGATCAGTCAGTCAAGCCTTAACTGATATGCTAAAGACTTTCAGATAGCTAAGCTGTAAGTCACTATTTTTACAAGACAATTAAAACTCTGCATTTATTTTTTTTTTAGAAAGTTCACAACCTGGCAATATATTATCTGGCTGATCATTTTTAATAGAAATTTTTATAATGAGTTTTGGGTACAATACAGTCATGTGTGGGCACATGTTCGGGGGGCTACAACTGATGGCGACTCCACCTGCTTAGAGGAATACATGGCATCAGTGACGAGCTACATGAAGAAGTGCATTGACTGTCTTCAAGACCATCACAACATGCTCCATCCAGAAACTGTGGATGACTGTAAAGGTGCCTGCGCTGAAGCAGACCAAAGACTCACAGAGCCGGAGACCTACAGATCAGGGGATGAGGTGGCCCTAAGAACTGTAAGGGCCAAACTGTCCCAGGCCATCAGAGAGACAAAGTGCACACATGCTCACAGAATTCACAACCACTTCCAGGACAGTAGCAACACTAGGAGCCAGGGCAGTCAGGCAATCACTAACTACAGGGCAACTTCACATGCCTGCAACAGTGATGCTTCCCTTTCAGATGCTCGGTTTGAAGTGCAGAAAGGCATGGCAGAGAGAAAGACCACCCCTCCTCCCAATGATCAGGAGCTTTGTCTTATCATGGCTGATGTGAGAAAAAACTCTACACTAACCAACAGTTAACTCATGGAAGGTTTCTGGAGCATACAACATTCCTGGAAGAGTGGTCAGGGGATGTACAGACCAGAACAACTCAGAAGTGTTTTATATGAGGGTACATCTGAAAAGAACTACAGCAGCGCACTCTTGCTGAGATTTATTTTGTATGTCATCTATGATGCCAGTATGCTGAGATCTATACGAAAATCTGAGAATGAGTTAGGTGTTATCAGCGTACACTGATCAGACATAACATTATTCCCACTGACAGGTGCCGTGAATAACACTGATTATCTTCTCATTATGGTACTTGTTAGTGGGTAAGATATATTAGGCAGCAAGTGAACATTTTTCCTCAATGTTGATGTGTTAGAAGCTGGAAAAAATGGGCAGGTGTAAGGATTTGAGCAAGTTTGACAAGGGCCAAATTGTGATGCCTAGATGACAGGATCAGAGCATCTCCAAAACTGCAGCTCTTGTGGGGTGTTCCCAGCCTGCAGTGGTCAGAATCTATCAAAAGTGGTCCAAGGAAGGAACAGTGGTGAACCAGCAGCAGAGTCATGGACGTCCAAAGCTCACTGATGCGTGTGGGGAGCGAAGGCTGGCCCGTGTGGTCCAATCCAACAGACGAGCTACTGTTGCTCAGATTGCTGAAGAAGTTAAAGCTGGTTCCGATAGAAAGGTGTCAGAATACACAGTGCATTGCAGTTTGTTGTGTATGGGGCTGCAAAGCTGCAAACCAGTCAGGGTGACCATGTTGACCCCTGTGCACCACCGAAAGCACCAACATTGGGCATGTGAGTATCAGAACTGGACCACAGAGCAACGGAAGAAGATGGCCTGGTCTGATGAATCACATTTTCTTTTAAATTGCATTGATGGCTGGGTGCGTGTGCATCGCTTACCTGGGGAACACATGACCCCAGGATACACTATGGGAAGAAGGCAAGCTGGTGGGGGCAGTGTCATGCTTTGGGCAATGTTCTGCTGGGAAACCTTGGGTCCTGCCATCCATGTTGATGTTACTTTGACACGTACAACCTACCTAAGCATTGTTCTAGACCATGTATATCCTTTCATGGAAACAGTATTCCCTGATGGCTGTGGCCTCTTTCAGCAGGATAATGCACTATGCCACAAAGCAAAAATGGTTCAGGCATGGTTTGATGAGCACAACGAGTTTGAGGTGTTGACTCAGCCCCCAAATTCCCCGGATCTCAATCCAGTCCAGCATCTGTGGGATGTGCTGAACAAAAAAGTCCAATCCATGGAGGCCCCACCTCGCAACTTAGAGGACTTAAAAGATCTGCTGCTAACATCTTGGTGCCAGATACCACAGTACACCTTCAGGGATCTAGTGGAGTCCATGCCTCGATGGGTCAGGGCTGTTTTGGCAGCAAAAGGGGGACCAACACAATATTAGGCAGGTGGTCATAGTGCTATGTCAGATCGATGTAGAAGCGATATGAAAAAAGCAGGGAAGTATATCACTGGGAGAACAGGCACTGTGGGACACCAGTGGACGGTCCCCTTATCTGTTATGATTTCAATTACATTAATTTCTAACACTTGAGTCTTTCAGTGTTTGCTGCATGGTCAAGAAGGATGAAGACTGATGAGAAGGCTGGATCTTTAATGTTATTCTGGGTAGGATAGAGAGGCAATTGATTGTATACAGCATTTTCAAGAAGTTCAGAAAAAAAGGTGAGAAGTAATTCTGGTCAGTTGTTGCTGATGTCTGAGGTATCTAATGAAGTATTGTAGTAATGTCTTAAAGCAGCTGCTCTCTGTCCAAATAATATAGAGTTGATACAGTTAGGGTTTGTTTCTGGCCGCAGAATATTAGCTGGATTTGGATTCTGAGTACAATACAGTGGGTAGATTTTGGTTCTAGGTGCAGTACAGTACTTGGCAACTCGGGTTAAAGGTCCAGTACATTTGTTTGGCTGTGGGTGTAGTGCATTTGTTGGTTTTGTGCTCTGGGGGCATTACAATATCTCAGGATGGGTTCAGATTGCAGTACAGTAGGTGGGATTGGGTTCTGGACATGGAATTTTAGTTAGGTTTGAGTTTAGAGTTTTGTGTGCAGGACAGTAGCAGGGGTTCAGCTCTGGTTTGTACAGTAGCCTGGTTTGGGTTCTGGGGGCAAATAAATTATTTTTAGCCCATCAGTTGGTTTGATCCAGGCAAAGGCAGGCAGTGAGGTCTTAAATGTCCTCTATGGTCCTTGCTGTAGCTTTGATAAACATTTCCATTTGCCTGTTATGAGATTTACACCTTTCAGTTTACCTTGATAGTGAAACTGTTCAGGTGGCAGAGGAATAAACATCCATCAATTACTGAGCAATTTAGAGAGGAGGCACAAACTGACAACATGTCCTTCAGATTTAATCAGGCTGGGATGAGCAATCTCACACAGAATCTTTGAACTTGTGTCCTCCTGACTTACAAATAAGTAGCCACGAGACTACTTATACAAAAAACTGCTTCTTTGAGGGCTGAATTTTATTTCTGCAAATTATTTTTAAATTGCTCTTTTCAGGAACAAACTCAAAAACATATTTTTTTTTGTAATAGCATTGACCGTTTTATTGCCAAGACTCTTCAGCTTCTACATTGCTTTGATGTTTCTAAGATCTCAGTTATGAGGAATTCCATATTTGTATAACACATGCCATTTTTCATCCTGATTCATTACGAAATAATAGGATTTGAGTGGCTGAAATGAAATCAGAGCTTAGAAACTGAATTGCAGTTTAGGAGACTGTAGGAAGACAAGCGGCACCTCCACACACACTGCAGTTACATTAACTCACCCATTCATCATTCTAAACAGCTAACTCAAAGGTAACTCAGAAACCATAGCTAAGGAGACAAGTCTTACAGGAACACATTAAATCATTTTTTAAAATTGATTTTTAAAGTTAACACTCTATTATAGTGAAATAATGAGTGATGGAGTAGTGTGAAGTCACGTTTCTGTTACCACCCTGAAATTTTTTTTCTACCACAGCAAATTGCCATCAACTGCAAATATTTGTTAATTAAAGAGTTTATAGTGCATGTTTATTTGTTTTTTCTTTTTCAATTTCCCATGGTGGACAATTTCATCTTTCATTCTTCTTTCTTTATTTCAACGTACTGAATGTGTCTCATTTCAGGACAATAAAGGTCTATGAATTTTAAAAAAAAAAAAATTATTTTCATTGCAACAGTAATTAAGGGGAAAAATGGGAGATTATATGAGTAATCATAGTACATGTCTATTTTGCTAAATAACTTTGGTACTTTTACAACCAATTCAAATTTGGTGCTTGCGTATTTATTAGCACAATCATTACAGTTGCAGCTTTTATGGATGAAAAAGACAAATTAGTTGGCTTGCAGGGATTCAGAAATCACATCTGATTTTCTTTTTCTATCGTCAGAGATCCTATGGTGTTTTTCGAATCAGAGCACATTCCTGTGTCATGCACCATGGTGAGATATACTGAGGAACCCATTCAGAGCTGGCAGTTGTGCCACTTTCAATATTTTTAACATATCTAACACCTGTAACTTACTAAAAGCAAAAACTAAATCATTATTTTACTGTTTATAGTTAAATGATGTTCATGCATGAAAATGAAAATCAAGAGAATCATGAACAAATCTGTGTACAAAATTCAGCAACATACAGTATGTAGTACCTTCCTTTCTCATTTTTCATTAGCTTTATTCATTTTTGAGTGTTCGTTTATAATTATATAAGAATAATCATCTGTATGTAGTTTTTTCAATTATTCTAATGTATAAAAAGTATAAGTATAATGATAAAAAATATTGTTAAGATTTCATACTTATAAAACAGATCAGCCTGTTTTACAGACACAACCTCCTAAAACAGAAATTATATCCAAGAGCTCTTATAATTTCCCTCTAATTTGCTTATTATTAACAATTTGCTTATTGTGAAGTTTCTGTTTGAATAAAGTTATTTACAAAGCTTCACTGTGGTCTAGACCAGATAACTTTGTGGTGTATCACAGTTTCTGTTTTCCAGCCTGCTCAAGTAACAAGATGGAGGTGCGCGAAAAATACGTCTGTTCTAAAGTTGAACATCCACCACTCATAAACAGTCAACATTTTTCTTCCAAATCTCACCCTGCAAAGCATAAGATGTACACACATTAATAAACATTTCTTATTGTTTATCATCATCGTGTTAAATGACTTCTTTCATAATATTTAACTCCCGCATCTGACTTTTCTAGGTAGCTAATGAGGTGAAACTTTCTAATAATGAAAACTGCAGCATAAAGCAAATGTAATAGCGCCTCACACATTCTTGCCCTGAACATTCATTATTAAAACATGTGACTAGTCAATAAAAAAAAAAACCTGTATGCTGTATATTGTTTTAGTTATTGATATTTCTCATTTTGTTCCCTTGTCAGTGTGTTCTGGGGGCTTTTACACAGGACACAAGGAAAAACAAGTCTGTATGAGGAAGAAATTTAAATGTCATTTTTAAATGTCAATTTTTTTCTCCTCAGTTCGTTATCTCTATTTGCTGCTTAGTGTAATATTCAGTTCAGAAAGGTTAAACCAGGTTTCTTTTATAACACATTCAGTAGATATTTGTTTCCATCACACAATGATTGGGATTTTTATTTATTTATTTATTTATTTATTTATTTAAATCATTTTTGCGGTTTTATAGCTGGAGAACTACACAAGCATCAGTGTGTTTTCCAATCTCAGCATCACTGAAGAACACTTTACAGGTGAAGACAAAATGCACATAATAAATGCACAATCTATGCATAAATATGTAAATATGTTTTGATAATTTGCATATTTGCAGTAGTATCCTGGGAAAACCATCAAGGGTCAAATTTTAGTATTTTCTGTGGTATGTAGATGTTGTCTACATAACTGAAATACATGCACATCAATGCTATAAATCTATTTTATCTTTGCATTCACGTCTTTGGTACGTCACTCTTTGTACGATTCTGAATAAATTATGTTCTGTACCCCAGTTTTAACCTTTTATCATTATTTAGTCAGTTACTATTAATAATGTATTTAGTACTTATTCCCACATCGCTAAGATCCACACATGCTTGAGCACATTAACATTTTTCACATTTAATGTCTTACACCTCTTCGTGTCACACACACACACACACACACACACCATTACTCAAATCTACTTTAAGAATAAAAGTCTAAAAAAATTAAGTATAAAAGCGTGAGCTATTGAAATGCATTGCTGAATAGCCTTTTTCCATTCACTGACATGCTGATTTCTATTCCCTCATCCCCTGCCAAGCTTCATTTCCTTGAACTTTGTTGATCTCGCCACCATTTTGGCCCGCGAGCTCATAAAAAATGAACGTTATTTTGAGCAGTTACATAAACATGTACTTATTTACTTGCTCAAGTTCAGCATTTTATGAACCGAGATATATACCATTAGATTTGTGCATAAAACTTCACCAAATCTAACTTCTTTTTAATACAATAACCATACAAGTGTATGCTTTTACGATCGAGAATTAACTGCAGTATTGTGAGAGATGCTGTTATGCAAAATAAATAAATACCTTCTGACTAATCAGAACTGAGAATTTGGCAGCATTGTGGAATAAAATCAAACAAAAATAGAAAAGGATGTACACCGTGCATTAACTCTTGTTAAAGGTAAAATGGATGCGTCGGAGGAGAGTAGCTATTAAAATGGACGTTTTTTCCAGCAGAAAATGCATACTAACACATTAATCTCAAACCAAATCTGTATTGAGGATATAGTGGATGTGTTGTGCAATGCAGGCTGAGTTTGATGTCATTAGTTTGCTAATGGCTCTGTGGTGAGGAGGATCAATGGCTCCATTAGTCGCCTTGCTCATTAGCTACTTATCCACACAGACCATTGAAGCCAACTGATAAACACTTTGGGTGTGTGTTTAAATACACACACACATGCACACTTAGCCTCACCATATAAAGATGATCTATTACTCATTATTGTTTACTGAGAATGGGTTTCTTGAGTGCTCTCAGGTTTATTCTAGTGTTAAGCCCAATTTAGTGGTGAGTGAGGCGTTAATAGCACTTTTCCAACAGGTATACTACTAGTTCTGTTAAAGTACTTTTTTCTAAAAACCTTTTAAGGGTTAATTGTATCATAATGTATGATTAAACCTACATTTGCCTGCCCAAAATTACTTTCTAACTCATCTCTGCAAATTAGACAATAAAGTTAAGAAGATAACTTAAGATCATTATTCCATCCTGATTACCTGTTACTTGGTAGTATGCATTATTATAAAGATTGTTTATATATAAACTAATAGCTTTATCTTAGTGTCCTGTGTGTCTGTATATCTATGTTTTACAGATACAGAGCAGCATGAGTGTCTTCAGAAGAAGGATTCTGAAGTAAGTATTGTAATTTGTATGAATTTGAAGAATCTGATCTAACTGAGTAAATGAGTACATGAATGGGAAAAGTAGTAATTCCCGACTGTGTACACTGTGCAGTTGTGGCCCTATGATGATAAGAAATGGTTATTTAGTTCCTGATAATAGACACTAACTGCAGGGGTGCATCTGGAGTCAATGGATGCACTTTAGCTCGTTTGATTACTTCTATTTCATATTAACCATTTATTTATTTTAACTACATTTTTGATATAACATGCAAATGTTTGTGGTTCTCTCAATGCCTCATTGAATATTATTTTACATCTTGGATAAGCACAACTTATAGCGATTTTGTGAAAAATGTCCTGCAATGTTGAGTTCTTTAACCGGCTACTCTTTCACAAGGGAGCTTTTTATCTCCCTGCCACCTGTAGATGATTAACAAGAACTGTAATAGAAAAGATTTTAAGTGGAAGCAAATTGGCCATTAGAGCTCAGTGTCATAGCGAGGAGTCCAGCTGAGAGATTTAACACTCTGCTACAAGTGCATTCTGGGTAAAAGGCCTTCACCTGGTAAAACTTCACAAATTGCAGGTGGCATGAGCGGTGTGATTTTTTTTTTCTTTCTTTTGTTGTGTTATTGATCAGCTGCTGTTAGCATTTTAGCCAATGTTAATGGCACTTTTTCACTAATATATATATATATATATATATATATATATATAGGGATGCAACAATACAGTTAACCTACAGTTCAATACATGTCCCCGAAATGTCCCCACACCACAGATCTGAAAGACAGCGCTGCTTCCCCGTGTTTCTGTCTCACTTCACCCCTCTCCAGGGTTAGATTGTGAAATCTGACACCAGCATCGCAAGCATGGTTAAGGGCCCCTAACTTTAGAGCTAACTGATTGGATATATATCTCCCCGAGAGGCGTGTCTGTCTCAGCGCATAGACATACAGTACAGGCAAACACAAACAGGTGGTTCAGAGAGTAATAAAACACATGGTTATTACTGTTTTAAGGAAAAACCGAAAAACCGTGGTTCACATACACGTATTGAACCGTGGAGGTCGTACCGAAAGGTTCAGTATTATATTGAGTATTGTGGCATCCCTTATATGTACACACACATATATATATATATATATATATATATATATATATATATATATATATATATATATATATATATATATATATATATATATGCACACATTATCGGATTCTGCCTTTTTGGACACTGTATTCATGAATATGTGCTCTAAATAAGTGCATCATTGCATCTTCTCAGAAATGCATTTCCACACATACACACAGGTACATACCAAGGGTTGGTTTCACTAATAGGGGTCGTCTCTCTTGATACGCAGGTAAACACTAAACACACTCTTGCGTTCTTTATCTTCCCCTCTTGGGCTTGATAGATAATGTTTTCTCTGGGATTTGGGAGGACCTGCCTTGGAGCACTAAAAGCTCTTTTGTCCTTCGGTCATTCTCTTATGAAAGGGTGATGTTAATGCATAATCTTCTGTATCTTTTGACAATGATATAACCTCCTACTCAGCACTGCAGCAGGAGGTTGTTGGTATGATAAATTTTTTTTAAATCTGTCTTTAAAACCTGTGGCATCACAACTATTTGGAAAGGTTTTCAATCCAAGCTCATTTTTTTAATCATAAATATGATATTTTATGTTTGTTTTACTAGTATTTAATATGCTATTATACTACACTGTGATATACTATAATTCTTTGTAAAGTAGTAATTGTAAGCCTTTACAAAGAATCATTACTACTAAGAAGAATACACAGCTATTATTTGTTGCATATATCGTACAGCACAATGCCCCCCCCCCTTTCGTATCCCGGCTTATTAGGAAGCTGGGGTCAGTAAATTACATTGCCCCCGGAGCAGGTTAAGGGCCGTGCCCAACCATGACAGCTTCCTTGCTTGACTGTGCAGAAAACCAATGGGTCATGTTGTTTCATCCTGGAATTTATTCCATTTCTTTCTGTAATGTCTCATACCCTGTTTTCATGCACTGTATGCTACAATTATTAAATGAAAAAAAGGCTAGGGCTAGCATAAAGGTGCATTATAAAAGGTTCTTAAAAAAAAGCACACAGACAGCTGAAGGGAAGACTTTGTTTACCAGCATTCCGTTCCCCCTCCTGGCAAGAAACAACGGCTGAGGAAAGTGCCGTTCTTGATTTCTTCATTCACTTTAGGTGTCCAGATTATTAGTGATAAAAAAACACAACTGGATCCTCACAGCACGGCTCCAATCTTCCTCCCTCACATGCACTTTTTGTGAGGTTTTCCTGAGCTGCCTTTGATGTTCAGAGAGGCAGCTCCTGTGTTCTTCTGACTGAGGATGGATTTCCAAAGTTTGGGCTTTCTCACGATCCAACTGTAGGAGCATGTGTCTGAAAAGTGCAGAGGAAATGAGTTCCAAGGACGACAAAGATGATAGAAGATGAAGGACACATTCACAGGACAACTTCATCAGCAACCCTTTTTTTCCACTTCAGCTTGTCACAGCGGTGCCATCATGCAGAGGTGAGAGGAAACATGCTCAAAGTGAATGGCTACCAATTTAAAAGTCTATCATTTCTAATAGAGGTGAGTGAGTAAGTGTGGCAGTTTCGTTGCTGGTTTCTTTCTAACCCATAAATGAACTCTGTATAAAAATAGATCCATGTAATGCAATAAGTAGGTATAAAACACTGGGTGTTGCAGTTTTACTGGAAAAATATCAACAATGTGCATCAGTGAATCCTACTTGACCCATGGTAAATAATGTAGTGAGCTAATGCACCTCATTTGAAATTTAGCTTGCTAACTTAAAGAATGAGCATAGTAGCCTAAATGTGTTCTATGACCTCCCTGATTGGTTCTTACTAAGTAGGTTACTCATTTATGTTTGAAAAGTACTAAAAACCAAGTATTGGTGTTTCCACAAAACAGGTTAGTTGTTATAAGCACTTTCTGTATGTTATAGCGGCTGTAGACAGCAAGTCCTTCTCCTACGATTGTGTTTTTTTTTTTTCTCTCTCTGAATGCTAGTAGTTTCTTAGTAACAGTGACTTTATCAAATGCTGCTGCATAAGACTATATTCTACTATATGGCTCAAGTTTAATGGATTATTGATGAACTACTTAACTGTGGCAGCATGTTTTGATGAGATGCTTTATTGAATAGAAGATAGAGGCCTCCACCTGTTCTATTCTATGTCCCTGGCTGTGTCAGAACTCATTAGCACTTTCAGATACCGGCTTGGTATCTAAAGAGACAAGTCATATCAGATGGAGTGTGCTCTTGGACTCCTTCCAGTATGTGTGTGCCTGCTAGGTCAATTAAAACACTCAATAAACCTGTCTAGGAAAAACTGGCATTTTAACATGCAGTCTTTCTGCCATGCCCACAGTCACACCAAACACAAAACAGAAACTTAATACTCTAAGTCCACTAATCTGAAGATACAATACATGACTGAAAGTTTTTAGACACTTGACTACTCACGCCCATATATCAGCCTTCCCTAATTGGTTGCCACAAAGCTTGAAGCATACAATTAGATAAGATGTCTTTGTTTGCTGTAGCATTACAATTTCCCTTTAATGTAGAGGGAAGAGGCCCAAACCTGTTCCAGCATGGCAGTACCAGTGTGCTTAAAGTGAGCTCCATGAAGACTTGGTTTGCCAAGGTTAGAATGGAAAAACTTGGGTGTTCTGCAGAGATCCCTGACCTTAACCCCACTGAACATCTTTGGGATGAACTAGAATGCCAACTGCACCCTAGGCCTTGGTCTTGGTCTTGTGGCCAAATGAACACAAATTCCCAGAGCCATGCTCAGAAATCTGATCAGAAGCATACCCAGAAGAGTGGAGTTTATTATAACAGCAATGGGGAACTAAATCTAGAATAGGATGTTCAATAATCCGAGTCTTATAGTGTACCATATGTGGAGTTGAGATACATTTATAATCCTGGATTCTGATTAGATTAGGTAAAAAGCTGATAAAGCTTTTTATTTTTTTTCTAAAGGCTGAGTTAGTAACCAGGACTCAGAGAATGATCACAATTCATCATAATAATTTGACAGACATCTTTATGACTTCTAACATTTGAGTTCTAACACAGTGTGGATGTTAGATGTCTATTTATTTCATCAGTATGTTGGTTTTTTTCTTGTGTGTGCCTTGCAATTGCATATACAAGTGTGTGCTTTAATATTTCAGAATATCATTATATCTGATCAGATATCACTGATATCTGAGATCTGATATCGTTCACTCAGTTTATTTTAAGCTTTTCAGATTTGGATACACTTCTCTCTATATTCATTATGCAGAAAATATCACTTGGTGCAAAAGATGCAAACACTATTTGCATTCACAATTAATTTGTGTGTGTGTGTGTGTGTGCGTGTACAAGGTTGTGATCTTGTGTCATGTCTTTTGCTGTGCCGTCGGGTTTCATTTGCACATAATTGAAATGTATGAGAATAAAAACAGCACAAGTGTCTGTGAAATTGCAGCAATTACCACAAGTGAAACATGGCAATTAATGGCATTTCTCTTTCTAATTTGCATCTTTATTTGCATGTTATCCAGCTTAACTTACCACCCTATCTCTATATTACAGCATACTAGAGGTTGGTGAAGTGTTTATTTTAACATTGAATTAGACTGCAATTGCCTTAGTTTTTTTTTTTTCTGATCAGGTGGGAATTTTGTATTTCTATCTATTTTAACACACCTGCAATTCAGTTCGATTTTGAAGCGCCAATGATAACCTTTTGGAATGAGGCCATTAATATACACTTGTGATTTAGTGATTCTGCTGTTATTTTGTTGGTTGGTATTGGTGAACAGGACAGCAAGGTGCATGATGTCCTTCACTTTCTAATTCTATATCACACAGATTTGCACCCTGGCTGTGGACAGAATGTATTACGACACGACTGAATATTGAACCCTGAAGCAATTTTTCAAAACTACTCATAAGTTGAGACATAGGTGAAGGTAGTATACTTCCTTTGATCTACTACACATGAAAATAAGAAGTGGTTACAATTATTAAAGTATTCACCCTTTCATAACCTAAATACTGTACTAATGAAAAGATGGTGAGTGTGATCATTACTATAAGGATTTTTTATTCGATTTTTTTTTTAATTACGTTTCTGGCATTTGCATAGTGTATGATTGGTTCAGAAGAGGAGAGGAGGCTGGTCCACAGAAACTCAATATTTTTGATGAAATCGCCACATCACAACATCTAATTATTTTAGGCTTGCTTGCCTTCTTATCCTACACTAATGAAAAGAAGTACATTGTGGACAAGGAAGGCAAGGTCATGATGTTCACTGCAAGCCATGCTAACATTAATAATACATCTCACATTATTAAAGTAGAAATAAATCTTGAACTCTAATACATTAAAGCAAGAATTAAGTTGCACATCTTTTTTTCTTTCTTTGTTTTTTTTCCCAGTTGAATCAAACATGGTTAAACCTCTCTTGCAAAGAGCCTAGATGCATTCTCTAATTATAATTGTACGACAAGCTGTTATGCTTCTAATGACTGCCGCATTAATAACCACATTGATATGTGAAGACAGTGATGTAGTTTGATTGCTTGAGTAATTACATAAAAAGTATATTCACAGAGATAAACTGTTGTAGTGTGAGATTTAAACAGCGTGAAGCAAAAACAAAGACTGGATTATTATTTTGATGATTAGCATAGATGGTCATCACTTCAGTAATTCAGGTTTAAAACTGAGCATGGGTGTCAGATAAATAAATCAGTTGGCAAGCAACTTCACACTGCATCTTTTTCTTTCCTTCTTAATCTTTGAGTTTTGAGCTTTGAATTTGCCATTGACTGATTTGCTGCTGAAGGGAGCTGCTTCACTTTGTGATTCATTAATGATCCTCCGTCCTCGCTCAAGGTCGGATGATTGATGCTGACAGTCGGCCCGGGTTCAAAGAGCTCGCTGAAGAGTTCTACAGCATGGCAAGAGGCCCTCAGAGATACCTAGTGATCCAGGTGACTAGCAGAATACCAAAATTTCCCCAGCAAAAAGAATGAACAGTTTTCTCTTTAGCCTTTTTTAGTTTGACACTTTCTGGTTTAAGAGAATATCTGGGATATTTTTGGGGGGTTGACCGCATGAAGCTGCCAATCTTTTGGAGGTGCACAAGGTCAGAGATGTAATACCACTTTTTCTGTATATACTGTAAATTACATACATTCATTTTAAAAAAAAGGGACAGAGAAATGTTTTATTCATCTAATACCACAGAAATTTGCCAAATGTTGTTGACACATCAAAATTATTTTTAATGTATAGTTACATTTATTATTGTGGAAAATCCATGAGACAGTTTAGTTTGTATTGTCACTTATGGCATCTATAAACAGTAGATGACTGAAAACTTCAATGGTAACAAGCGTCATTATGTTGTGTTGTAGTTGTGTCCACTATACAAGTCCCTATGAATGTTCCTGCTATCACATAATTAATCAACACCTTCTGACCAATCAGGATCCACAATTTAGCAGCGCCACATTGTAAACCCTTTTAATCATCATCTTGCTCCTGGATTCTTTTCTACACCCGTTAATCCTTCTTGATCTCTTTCTCTCTCTCTCTCTCTCTCTCTCTCTTTTTTTTTTACATGCAGTGAAGTAACATCTGAAGCACAAAAATAAGATTAGTGTAATGCAGGGTGGTATTCCTAACAGATTCATTCTGGGTGTTGGACTCCTCCTCAACTTCCCTAAAAAGTAAAATAGAATATAGTCATTCCTGGTGTTTGTAATATGATCACTGCATGAAATTAATGATGGGCCATAGGTGATGGAGTTTTGACATGTTGCCTTAAATGCCATGTTACAGAATATTACAGGAGGTCTTTTAATCTTAATAATTTCCTTTCTTTTTGTGTTTGAGAATCCTACATGATTTGGTCAGCTAATATTATCACACTATACAGCTCCATCAAATTATTTCTCCAGAGACCATAAAAGTGGTGGTAGATGCTGAAGGCTAAAGCCTTTGTGCTCCTCTTTCCTTCCACCTTGTTAAAAAGCTTTGAGGCCTTCTCTTCCTTCATTCTTCTCTATTCTTCTCTATTGCTATGCCATAAATATAAATTAAATCCATCTGTCATTTCTAAGGCCTTTTTTTCTTTTAAAAACTGCAGATCAAAATGTTATAAGCATTTATTTTAGCCAGGCTCAGGCACATTTAGGCTGCATTTGACCCCAAACTAGCATATGAATGGCTTTTTGCCCAATTCTCAGAAGAATAGGTGAAATGGGCCTCCTTGCTCAGACATGCTTTTTCAATTCAGTCCATAATTTACCTGTGGTATTCAGGTCAGAGAATCTAGAAATGATTGTTGCATTTCAGTCATTTTCTTCTAAATTCTTACTGAATGTATGGTTAGGGTCTTTGTTCTACTAAAAGACCCATTTGCAACAACCCACATTTTTCCTCTGATTCCATCTATTTTCTCAAGCGCATCAGTCCCTTTTCCAGTAAAATATTCCCTGAACATGATGCTGCCATCCCCATGCTTCATAGTTAGGATGGTGTTCCTCAGATTTAAAGCCTCACCCTTTTTTCTCTGCACACTTTTAATTTTTCTGTTTTTGTTTACTAAAGGAGTGTCAAGTGGCTGTATATGTTTTTTTTATATATATATAACAGATTATTTCTTATCTGTTGCAGGTGAATGTAGAATAATTGACATTTTTTTCATGTAAATTCCACAAAAGGCAGCATTTAATTAAGTGACTGGTGACATTTCAGGAGGTTGTAGGAGGAGTGGTTTGGAGAACAGGAGCGAGTGTCCCTGAACCCTAGATATCCAAAGAAAATGTGTTAGTCTGACCTCTGGGAAATATTAATTCACTTTATGAATGAACACTGTGCAGTTGAATTCCAAATCTAGTCAGAGGATGTTAATTAAATTTCTAATTAAACAACATTTCAGACAATAACGACATGTCCTAGACCTAATCATTGTATAATTAAAAAAAAAAAAAGCAATTGTGTGCTAAAACCCCTTTTTTTTTGCTATTTCTGTTTTCATCACAATGAACAGCACAATGTTTGGGTGTCCTTCAGGCTTGTTGTAATCAGTATGTGTATTGATTACCTGTCCAGGAGTCCAGGAGTAATCAGGTTTAAACCCACTTGCAGTTCCAGTTCATCTTACATCGAGTTCAGAAAGAAAAAAAAACATCATATCCATATTGAAAAAAGACGTCATTTAATCGGACACATTTCTACATTATTTCTTGATTATCGTCTGCCATACTGTGAGGCTGTGAGGCTCATTGTGAATAATTCTAAGGGGCTAGAACATAAACTAAATCAAGCAGATTGTACTCAAGTGCTAAAGCAGTCCTCCATGCAGTCTGGACAAATGCATTTATTCATCAATGGGACAGAATCCAGGGAACAGAACGAGACACCAATTTCATCCATCATCTCACTGCTGTTTCACTCAGGTTCCCCGGACACACATGAGTGGTTCTGGAAGACGCTAGTGTCACATTATGGATTATTTCACCTCAACTCTATGTGGAAATGATGTTTTAGACTAGTACTATCAATGGTTTGGGCATGGATTGAATGAAATACTAAAAAATATGAGTGCAAATATTGAGTGCAAATGGAATTAATTTTCCAGCTCCAATTTGATGAACATTTTCAAAATATTTTTTAGCTTTTACTGAGCTTTCTGATCTCTCTGCTGTCCCATTTGGGTCTTTGTCTTTCACATTCTAGAATGCTGTTGTACATGACTCAAAGTACATTTGGTTCATATATAACATACGTTTAAAAAATGGAAACAAAAGTAGAGTTGTGTACAAGATAGACTAAAACAAGGTGAAACCTGTCACTCCAGTGCGAGGAGATTCAGCTGATCCACTGAACAGAGCAGAGGATGGATGCTGTAATATGCTGTTTGCTGTTGCAGTCCACCAGGAGCTTCTTTATTTGATATTCCAGCCTCAGGCAGAGAGAAAAGTGTGAGTGTGTATATGTTTATTATGAGCACCGTAGATCATGTGTTTGTGTCACTGATGGAAAAAGAGGTGAGTGTCTAGGACTTGGCACTGATATTTGTCCCACAAAAACTAAATCATGAGTAACATAGCTAACTAGATGAGATAGTGAGTAATGACATTTTATTATATGACTTTGTTCTTTCAAGTTCATACGAGCATCAACTTGACTCTGCGCTTAATCCGACTGATTTTTTAAAAATAAATCTGTTGTGACAGAGAAGTTAGATGACTGTGACAAAATGCATGTATCTAAGGACTACCTCATCACCTATGGTCCTATAAATACCCAGGTGTACTAAGGTTGCTGAACAGGGCAATCAAGGTAACACCTCTACTGTTATAAACAAAGGTCTTTTTTTTACTGGCAATAGCCACACCATAAAACCTAATTGTCCTGGTGAAAGCTTAAATTGTTTTGCTTTTGTTTCATGTCAAGGATGAAGGGTGGCATTAATGGAGAGAGTGCTATAACTGCCAGTTACTATGACATGACTGTAAATGAACAAACTTTAAAGGCACTGATAGACAAGGGAAGCTCAGTAAGCACTGTCATGTTCAAGAAAATGTGATTGGCTATATGGTTAACACAATGTGTTCAAAAAAAGAAAGTATCCCACTGCTGAGGTTATGGTCACCATTACTGAACAGTTGTATCTGAGGAGTGCTAGGGCGGTAGACAGATCTCCTGCTGATATGGTGTTGGGATGGTATATAAATGGCCTGTTGAAGATTTATTTCATGCCACTACATCTGCTGCACCCTTCCCATTGCTAAAATGGCCTAATCCAAAGCTCGTTTGCTGATAGACTTTGACAATAGTCTAACCAAAGGCAGCTATAAAGCTAAATAAACATGAAAGCAACACTGAGTAGAGAAGTATTTGGGTATGTGAATATTTGAGGTGTCCAGTGAAAGTTTGGAGGTCAGGGATTGGATAATATCTGGTAATATTGGAGGTTGTAAATCTCCAAATGTATGTGGGAAATGATCATTTCTATGTTCTGTCTGATTAAATTATTTTAAATGCCTTGTTGTGCCCGAATGTTGCAGATCCCATATTTTACATCTTGCACAACAATTTGGAAAGTGAATTATTCTGTCTGGTCATGGCCAGTGGCTAATAGCAATGGAAACAGTGGCTCGACCCCAGAGCACCACATAAACGTCATCCTGTAGATGACCACACACATATGAGAGCAGTACAAACTGAATATTTCTTAGCTTGATCCCTTCCTAAGCAAATCGCACATATTGCTACTTTCACTCCACCTTTCGTCCACACACACAGATTTATCTTTACTGGACCTGAATTTGCCCTGAATCTTCCACCTGCTATATACACACACTGTGTAGCAAACATGCTGAGATTTATGGATATTTGGGTCAGAACTGATTAAAAGCCAATTCTGCTTCATGCAGTCTTTATTAAAAAAAACCCTTCTCAGCAGGTTTAATTAAAAGACAGTAGGTGCAGGATTATAACTCCTGAGTTGACTCCAGCAGCTTTCCAGCACATAAATGCACAGCTGTAATCAACAGGGCTTAGGAGATGTTTGTGAACCCATGAGGTTTAATAATAACACTAGTCCACAAGAAAGAATCAGAGAACAAAGCCATGCACACAATCCCCTATCTTCAGTAGCAGCAGGGTAAATCTGAAGAATTGTCAAAGTAAAAGTGAGTTTTATTGAGATTTCTTTAGTCTGAAAAAGGGAAATGTTAATGCCAATAGAAGAAATTAGGGTTTTACTGGGTGTCTGCTGGTGTGGTGATGAATTGTTCCGATAGATTTGAGAAAAGCATTTGATTTACATACATTCTTTTCACTTTTTCCTCTAATTCAAGTTATTTCATTTGTTTGCATTTATGCTGATTTTGAAACAAATACCTATAAAGCGACCACCAAATATGTATAAAGTTACCACCAGCCATTACATTGGTGCAGATCTTTAATTTGTCATTTACATTCATTTATTTTAATAAGTTGTTGAATTTGTTGTACCTAAGATAGCACACTAGAGATTATGAACATGTGGCCTGATAATCTATCAGTAATAAAAAAAAGGATGATGATGATGATAATAATAATAATAATAATAATGAACACATGAGCAGATGAGTAATAGCTGTGTAATGTTCTGAACTGAATTAAGAACATTTTGTCAGGGTAACTGTGTGTAAATTAGATCTCAATAATTTTAATAATCACTGGCAGCTTTAAATCTGTAAAAAATGCGAAAGGGTAGAAAAAACGTGTAATAGTAAACATGTTATAAATGTGTCATGTAACACGTAATATGTGTTAAAGCAGATCAATCATATATGTAATTTAATGCATGCTTTTCCAATAGATAGATCTGATCTGATTATTGTGTACAAATTCTACACACATTTACACACTGAGAGAAATGGAAGTTGGAATTTAGATGCACAATTAAACTTTTTAAATGCGTTCATTCATCTTTACTGATATGTAAAAATGTGTCTGTAAAGCTCAGCAGTGATAACTGTGCCATCTGGCTGAAGAAAGAGTCAGAATTAAGATCATCATTCTCTGGTGTTCATATTGAGCGTTGTCTGGAAAGGTCTACCTTTTTGACCTTTTTTAATTCAATAATTCAAAAGTAAACACTCAGTGAGGCAAAGATCACTTTAGTTGCTTCTTTATTATAGATCTCATAGAACCAAAGGCGAGGTAGAACAGCAATGAAAAAGCCAAAATGACACTGCTTTATTTCCCTTTGTTATTAATATGCTGGTGTTCAGTGCTACACTGCCATTATAGAAGTCTGTGATCTTCTGAGTGGTACAGGGTGGGGTGCAAAAACTTCCCTTTTTTGAAGGCGAATGAAAGAAAAATTGTGGCTGATAAACAAAATTTATTTTTTGATAATGAAAGAACATAATTTCAAATTTCAAATCATGCTGTTTTAAACAAAATATCTTGAAGGTGGTGGTCACCGTTCTCTATGCACTCATGCAACCGATTTCTGACGTGTCCCTCTACACGTTCCCCGGACGGCTCATCTCGATTAGAGGTGACATCCTGTGGGCGGCTCAAGGTAGAGGTTTTTAAACATCGCCCCACAAACCTGCTTCAGCTGAAGAATGTTATTCGGCAGGAAATAGCCCGAATTCCGGTGGGCATGTTGGAACGTGTAGAGGGAAACGTCAGAAATCGGTTGCATCAGTGCATAGAGAACGGTGGCCACCACCTTCAAGATATTTTGTTTAAAACAGCATAATTTGAAATTTGAAATTATGTTCTTTCATTATCAAAAAATAAATTTTATCAGCCACAATTTTTCTTTCACTCGCCTTCAAAAAAGGGAAGTTTTTGCACCCCACCCTGTATAAATCAGGATGACAAGATGACAGCTGGTAGAAAACTTCAGTGGCCATTTAACTCAAGTGGCAGTTCTAAATGAAACACTTCAAAGATGTGCACATTTGAAAAGATACACATTTCTTCCATCTTTTATGTCCCTTCACTATAAAGAGCTGAATCATGAAGCTCTTAAAACCTGATCTCAGATTAAACAAGATTAGGAGTCAGATGATAGCAAACAGTGTTTGACTCTACATTTTTGCCACATTCAAAACATTTAACATTCTATCTATCTATCTATCTATCTATCTATCTATCTATCTATCTATCTATCTATCTATCTATCTATCTATCTATCTATCTATATACAGAGAGAGAGAGAGAGAGAGAGAGATTATACAAATACAGATAATTATTTTGAATAAAAATCCTTCCTTGGAATGCACAAGTCCCCAAGTGTTAAGAATGATTAAAAGTGTGTTGTCACAGTGATTACCCAAAACCATCTAGTGCTGGAACATTTAGAGTGTCTGTAAATGTTCTCTCTGCTGGAATGAGGAAATCATCCGTGATTATCAAAACAGATGCCTTAAGAAACCTCATAGTATACTTTCATTCATATTTTATGTCAGAAGGACAGAATTTACGCATTTCCAAACAATTGCATGCAGAAATTAAACAGCTGTCGCAAGACTACTGTAAAGTTCTGAATCTTTTTTTTTTTTTTTTTACGCTGAGGTCCCTGTGGACTGAGCTCTTTGAAGACATGCCCCTGCCTGCCAAGGTTAGTAAATATGAATATGGAAAGATTTAATGAAGAGACTTCCACTAATAAGTAATCAGATACTGCTTGTCCATAAATACAATTTATTGCAATGTTATGACCCAGTGCAGAAGTGTTATGCCTTATTATAGTATATTTAAGCAAAAGTCATCCTCAAAGCCATGAAAAGGTTCTTTTTTTTGCATTAATGTTAAATAAATAGTCTTTCATTGATAGTCATAGTAATATCATGTGTGTTAGAAGAGTGATGCCATACAGTATATACATGGTTGAGAGTTTTGAACCACATTCAGGTACTGATTCAGAGATTCAGTGTCTGACTTCATCAACTCGATCCTTAAAAGTGTATATTTTCCAAACACTATGTTAATTTTTTATTTTCTCATCTCAATTATGATCGAATGCAAATTAAATGTTTTACACATTTTACATACAAGAACAAGTTTGCAAGGTCCATTTTATTATGCCCCTTTATATATATATATATATATATATATATATATCCATCTGCAGTCATAGTGATGATTATAACCGAAGATGCAGCCTCTTGGCATTGATGGATTGTGGGCATGACTGTTCCATGGATGCGTTCAATTTCCAGCATATTTGCACACCGGTATCATTCCTGTGGTTAACAGTGTTTCTTCGAGAGGATGCCGTATTTGATACCCTGCAGTGATAACTGATGCTTGTGGAGCAAATCACAGTGCAAATGTGTGACTATTTTGCCATTTCAATCATCTGTTTCCACCACATTACTCAACCAAATGTTTGCTGTCAAATATAAACATTTTCTCATATATCTTCTTTTAACTGTGTCGTATTCAACTCAGTGGGTTGGGTTCGGTATTCTGGGTTTTGTGTATGCTTCCATGCTCCTACTCATAGATGTACACAGACATAAACTGAGTCTGAATACACTTCTTTACTGAATACACAAAATACTGACTATTGCTGACTATACATATATATATATATATGCTGGTCAGCAATAAATCACACTGTGTTGTGCTGTTACAATAAAATAACTGTTAACACCCTGGAGTTGATTATTTAACTAATGTGTGTTTTTTTATTGAAATAGAAAAATATTATGATAAGTGTATTAATATAAACCTGAGGTTCAAAAGCATTGTGGTGTAAATGTATTTAACACATGAATCATATTCAAGTAGCATAGTGAAAAATAGCATGGTTATGTTGATGTCATTGTGACCTACTGAGCCTGCAAGCAAGCTTGATATGTTGATATACATCATTTGCTTCTCTCAGAACATTAAGGTGCTGTACAATGTACGTGAATGCCACTCAAAGAACCATGGGCCTTTTGCATCACCTCTATGAAACTGGAGCTGCAATAAATTCTGGCACACTGTGGCACATTCCTTAATAGGATTATAGATTACAATACAATGCTGATTCTCATTCTGTCGATTATATTGGGTGTAAAAATGAAACCGCACGGTTCTAATGTCACATTTCTGTTTTACATCTCGCCTCATGCTGTTCAAGCAAATGATTATTGATTCAAGATATGACAAATTGATCCAGGTTTATCTAGCAAGTAATGACTAGGCCAGTGAGCAGAACAATGCTGGTTTCAATATTACTAAGAATTTTGTAGAAGCAGATTCTTTATTCGCAGCCTCACTGTTCATTTTTTTAGAGTATTTAACACTTAACACGGATAATTCAAAGTTAAACGTGAAAGTCAGGGATTGCTGAAATGTAAAAACAGTTAAAACTAAGAAATGTTATTCAAGGCCAATATTAAATACATAAACATGACTGTTCTAATGAATTTATATCATCCTTTTAAAGTCCACTAACATTTAATTGTATATATATATATATATATATATTATATAATTGGAGATACTGCTTATGAGAGGCAAAGCTGGCAAGTTAGCTTGGCTAGGTAGCAATTGTTAACTACCTATCTGTCTAAAATATAACCTATATAACATGCTTACTAACATACCTTATTCTTTCGTTTTTCTTGGTATTTGGCACTTATTCTCACCCTATTCTTATGATCATTTTAGCAGCTTAGTGCAGTTTAATGTTTACTAAGGTAAACTTTATTTATATAGATATTTAAACAAATATAATCTGTACAGAAACATATTGAATGTCAGATCAGCTGCCACTGTGGTCTACAAGCATCTCTGAATCTGATAAACAGTGTTTTTTGCACAACAGGGAATTATTAATCTTACTTACATGCCAAAGAGGATCATTTTAATATAATAAGTAAATAAGAAAATTTCAGGAAATTTTTGTTAATAAAATCCAACCATCCACAGCATGAACAATAATCATTTTCTCCTTCCATGAAATAAATTATACAGTCTGAAGCAGAGCGTTTTGCCTTAAGCTGTGCTCTGATCTGTGATATTAATGTCACAATGGGGAATTAAGCTGCCGTCATCAGAAAGGGAAATGGAGTTGCCTCCAGGCGTAAAACATGCATGGTTTATTTCCTGCTCTTTTACACTCCGACAACAGGGCAAAAAGAAGAGAAGTGGGCTTTCCTAGAAATAAATTTGATCTGCCATGTGACCGTTTAACTGAATCAAATCCTTCTTGTCCTTACCATTTTTCCCCAAATAAGAAAAAGTGCTGGATGTTAGAAATATTTGCAGTACAAATGTGATAAAATGTTCAGGATGAATAAAAAAATGAATAAAATATATATCGGATGAAATCAAGATGTATAATATATTCATATGCTGGAGGTTCTTGTGCAAACTCCATTATTACATTCACAGCCGTCTTTGTAACTCTGGTCCATTTACCACGCATCTGACTCGGCTAAATCCATCCCTGAAAAAGATGACTACATACTTAGTTTTGGATGCAGCTACTTTGTACCCGGTGAATATCCTATTACGAAACTGTACATGTTTGTTCAAGCATGGAACCTGATTAACAGCTCCAGAGCTCCTCTGTTGCAGTTTATGAGCCTGATCAGGTCTAACCAGCAGCAGATTAAATACAATCTCACACCTCGCTCGAGTTCACTATTGATCTTTGGGACACACTGTGAATCACAAGCTGCCTGTTACTCCGCATGTTCACTCAGGATGATTAGTCTCGTAAAATTGGATTAATGTCTTGCTGTTGTGATGTGTACGGTTTGTGACCATGGAGCACTGGCATTAGGTTAGAAATTCTTTGACGTCTTTTGCTTTAGCATTTTTTTTAACTATAATTAAACTATGACATTACAAGATTATTAAAATTCTCCCTATAACCCTGGAAACCTCATAGAAGCCTTTCTTTTGGTCTTAGTTATAAAAAAAAAATACATATGAGGAAAAAAATGTCAGTAAAAGTAATACTACATTTTTAAAAGAAAATACTCTGTTATTAAGCAGCTAGAAATTATAGTTTGGTTAGGAAGGCTTTGTCATGTCTAGAATGCTTCCAGTGTATTAAAAAAATATTTAAAATAGTTTTTTAAATGAAAGGCATTATTCCCATACATTGTGAAGATTCACTCACAGATGCTGTACTTGCATTTTCTCTAGCGAGGGTGTGTAACTAATACAGATTTGGAAATCTGCTGGTGTGAAACCAAACACAGAACATTTAAATAAAACCACCAGGTTTCACACTGATTATTACAAAGTTATATTTAGCAGCTATATATGTAACTAGTACAGTTTCTCAACTGGCCCACAAGTGACAAAATTAGAAACAATGGTAGAGACAAACTACAAGCAGCACAAGGGGGTTTTTTTTTTTGGCCACTTGCTTGTGTGAATGTGGGTTTATGGTTAAAATGCTGCCTAAAGGCTACTGAATAAAATAGGATTATACATGTTGCAATATTTTTGCAATCACTGAAGTTTTGGTTTGTGTCTCCTGTGTGCAGTCAGCAGTGTTGCAACACAAGGATTCAATACAGGAAAAGGGGTATTTTACAAGACTGAGATGACAGAATCAATAGAAACGATGTATGAGGCCATTTATTATTACTGCTGCTGTTTTAGTGGAGGGTTCTGGTGAGAAGTTTAGAGCTTTTATTGTCAGCACATTTCTCTGGGAAGTAAATCGGTCCTGTTCAGCTGAAGTCAAATGGCACCTTTGAAACATTTTGACATAGCCAGTCTGTTTCTTTCGATCAACTGATCAATCATTTCTATAAATGATTTCTATTTCAGAGTGCTGGGCAAAGATAGTGATTATAAATCGGTTTGATAGATGGTAGAAGGATTGAAATTAATGTTACAAATTCTTAAGAGACAGTAAGTCATTATGTAGAATTTCACTCAAATGAAAACAATGGAAATTAGCCCCTCATCCTAACCTAAGCTGTCTTGCATAAGGTTCCCTGTAAATTGTACTGATGTTCATTCACATTCTGAGGTACATTTATATTCTGCGGTACACTGTGTAGTAAATCCACATTTCATATATTGAAAGGTAAATTCACATACTGATGTACATTGTGAGAACATTTAAAATCTAATGTACATTCTTATTCTGAGGTACATTGTGTAGTAAATCCACATTCTGAGGTACACTGATAGATATATATTTACATTCTGAGGTACACTGTAAGGTACAATCATGTCCTGAGGTACATTTTGTAATGCGGCTGCAGGGGGAGCACAGAACACACAGGACAAGGAGCTGGGTGAGCAAGTGTGAGACTTTTATTTACAACGAACAGGAACAGAGTGCAAAAAAAAGAGAAAACTGTGAGAGAATGGTTAGATAACTTAGTGCTAGTAGGGTGCAGGAGCCATGTGGAGACAGTAGCATTGCTAATTGGTCTGCCTCTGGTGCTGCCCATGCTCTGCCTCCACAGCCACAAGAATGGGTGCTTTTTCTTCAGCTACGTCATGGGAGTTGCAGAAGGAACTCTTGCTGGCTGTGAGAGACCTGCCACCACAGTACATTTGTTCAGCGCCAAGTCAACTGCTGCTGAATGTTGAGCTAGGAGGGCATCCCTGTGGCATCTGTGTTGCTGTGCTAGATTCAGGCCAATGTTCTACCTGGAACGAGCAGTTTTGGAAGGACAGAAGCCACCTTAGCCTTAGCCTGAATCTAAGGTGAATTAAGGTGAGTTCTTCAATGGCCCACTTGAAGGCTTACTTTCCACAGCAGCATATATTCTCTCTATGGTGCTCAGCTTGAGGACTGGGTATTTCTCCTCTTTGAACCACTGTGACAGGATGGTGTCTAGTCCCACCTCAGAGGTGTCCATCTGTAGGATGAAGGAAAGGTTGAAATTGGAGTTCCTCAGGACAGGGTCACTGGAGGCTTTAGGAGGCTTCAACTGATCCAATAACCCAGGTACATCGGTCAGCTCCAGATACCACTTTTAAGGGTTCACCACGGTAGGAATCTCACCCAGGTGTTGCAGAATATCTGATCTGGTGGAGGAGTCTGTGGCCGAGTGAACCTGTGTTGATGTAGTCATTGATAGAGACTTCGCTCTGGATAAGGCGTCTGCCAAAATGTTAGAAATGTAAATGTATGGATGATGATGTCATCCAAGTAGGCAACTGCAGAGGGCCGGTATGGTTTCAGCTAGGGCTGTCAAAATTAACGCGTTATTAATGCGTTAACGCAAATTCATTTTAACGGCACTAATTTTATTAACGTGCGATTAACACAGCGCGCATTTTCTGTTTGACCCTCGGCCTTGCCCGTAGTTTGGGAAATGGGAGATGCAGCAGCAAACTGAAATTGAGAAATAAAAGCGTCTTCTTTATATATAAAACGATGTCTGATGGTTCTGTCGACGAGACAAAAGTCTGGATGTGAATGAAGTTATCACCGCAGCACGTCGAGTTTAAAATATCACTTGATGGCGAAGCATACAGCTGATGCAGAGAGCTCTCCTGCCCCTCGCCAAAGGCAGACAACACTAGACTCTTTTCAGCGGAGATGTAATGTGAACCTGTGTTATGTTCTTTTCTTCATGTGTTTAATAGTCATGAACAAGTTATTTGAAAAACATGTCTATGTCCTTTATGCTCTATATTTAAGGTGGTTTCAGTAATAAATGTACACGTTGCATGTTTAGAAGAAGTGATCTGAAAATGTTAACAGGATTGTGTAAGTAAATCGCTCAGTGCAAAGAAAGAAGTAATTGTTTTCTATGTTCTTTCATATGTTTAATAGACATGAACAAGAAAAATATCTATGACCTTTGAAACATGTCTAGTTTTCATGCTCTATGTTGAATACACAGCACAATAACCAGTCACTGGGACCCTGTACAGGCCGAATGGGAGGAAGGGGGTGAACCCTGTAGAAGCTTGTGGTGCTCCCCAGATGGCAAAGAGGATGTAGAGCAGAAGGAGGTTCCAGTTCCCTCCTTCCTTGGCTACCACCTGGCTCAACATTCTTTTTAGCATTGAAGTGTTGGTTGAAGCGCTTGACCAAGCCATCCATCTTATCAGCCTTGAGTTTCATGAGGAACACGGCAGGGGTCGGGGAGGCTACAGAAGAATAGCATTTTTTTAAGTGCCATCCTCCTAATGCAGATGTTTAATCATATTTTTAATGTTGTATTCAGTGAACTCCACTGTCTCCATACAGCATCATCTGTAGAATGTTACCTATTACACTTGCTTTTCTTATTAATAGAGGGTTTATGAGTAAAATTAAGGTGGGATCTACTCACGTGATGTTTATACTACAGTGTGTTTGGTTTGCACATTTGATTGTTTTTCATCTGCTTTCTCAAAATAGGGTACTATACTATACTCAGCTCATTTACACACATGCAAAAAGTTTAGAATACCAAACCCTGCAAACAGTGATGTTAAAATCTTCATTTGTTTTCTTTTTCACCTTTTTGCAACTTTCATGTAAAGTACAAACAACAATTATGGAAATGTCCAAAGGTACAAAAAGGTGGAGCATACTCTAGACACAAGATTGTTAAACAGCACTAATTACCTGATTACATTTTAACTTTTCCTCATTAAGGAAAAGCATTAAAATTGTTTAAAAATCCCTAACATCTTCATAACAAACAGGAGTTTAAATACGCTCAGCTAGTCAGTTCTACACATCTTGTTTTTAGACCTACTGCTCTAATGATTTGTAACTGAACATTTTAGCTAATCAGGTTGGACACATTTCTACTAACCCTGAGCTCAGGATCAAACCAGGGAGCCTGAATTTCGCATTTTGAATTCTGAGCTTATCATTCTTTCTGATTTACAAATGAAAATAGTATTAAAAATAAGTATTAGCACCAAGTTGACATTCACCACCCTGTAAATTCAGCTTTTTCTGTTCGCTTGTGTCTAGTTTATTCAAATTCATAGAAAAAACATGCAGCCTCTAGTCTGTAAACATCCACTGCTCACACAGACATATCTGTCCATTATTCAAATAATGGGTAGACGGAAAAAAAACATTCCCTTTTAATTGGTCATTTATTTTAATTCCTGACAGTATCACTGCAACATCAAAACTCCAGTAAACAGCTGATTCTAAGACAACATCGGTTTCTAGGGCAATATGCAAACTGCTAAGAGGACCAATAAAAGAGACACACATATCACTAGTACATAATACAGACAGTGTTTAGTAGTGCATTATTTACCTCCACAAAACTCCCCCTCAATGTTTCCACATTTCATATATGGTTTATGGAGGTTTTAATGCAAAGTAGCCAGCAGCTCTGATGCTGAAGGCAAGGTGATGGGAGGGGTTAAAAGAAGACAGTGATACTGTATAATAAGAGGTTTGTTAGGTTCAGGTGCACAAGGTGAGGTGAAGAACAGACGCACACTCACAACACACACCCCGCATGGAGTACATGAATTACCTGAGGTATGGATATCTATTTATTCATGTATATAGATAGTTAAATATATGTCTAAATGTATCACAGCATGGTTGGCTTCTCGGAAATGATTGGCCAGAAGGTGTACATTATTTTTGTATAACAGTATGGCTCAGATAATATTTTTGGCTGTAACATAACCAATAGGTTTGTATTAATGCATTCATTCTAATGTATTATTGTTTTTTAGTAACTGGTTACAAAGTTGCACTTTCAGGAAGAGGGAGAGAGAGAGACTTTTTGACTTTTTACAATAATAAAATCAGGCTAGCTCAATAAATAAATAAATAAATAGTAAAAACCATTTAAATAAATAAATTTATATATCTAATAACGTTAGTTATATATATATATATATATATATATATATATATATATATATATATATATATATAAAACTGTGTTACTGTGAAGAGTTTGAGTGTATGGTTGATGATATGTCTAGTTCTTTCTCTGCCACAGAGCACAGAACTTCTTCACAACATATTGCCTCAAACATCTTCAGATCCCCCATATGCTTGTAAAAGTGAAAATCTATCAATGTTTATCTATCAGTAGCCTTGAGAAAATTCTTTCCACATTACAGTCTGTGTTTTGAGACATTTTGCTTTTCCTGCTCAGGTATATTGCTATAATGATAAAATAAAATTAAATTTTAAAATAAAATTTAGCTGACACTTGTGCCTGTTTCTCATGACATATTTTAAACTAAGAATAAAATACTGAAAGGTAAACTAAACGTAAAAAGATCTTAAGATCTATGTATCGCAAAATTTGCACTGGTGCAGTGACTGAAGTTTCTGAGTGATGGCTCTGCATGTCTGTGCCAGAAACAACTTGGCCTTTTACAGTGAGCAAGGCCTCTCATGTTCAATTTCAGCTGAGTGGGGCTCTCTTGTGGTCTGGGGCAGGGGCGCACTGGAGCCAGTTCAGCAGAGCAGGGCCTTACAGGGGTTGGTTTTGATGAGGAGGGCTTCTCAGGGGCCAGTTCAGCCTATCATGGGCTCTTTAGAGCTGGTTTAGATAAGCAGGGCTGTTTCAGCCAAGCAGAGGTTCTCTGGGGCCGTTTCAGCCGAGCAGGGCCTCTTTAGAGCTGGTTAAGTCAAACAGAGAAACCATTGTAAGTTTGTTGTTTATCACTACACCATGCTGAATCAGTTTGTGACACTAATTAAGCACAAGAAAGAGAGAGCGGCTAATGAATGACTATTTACCACAGTAATGATGTAAGTGATAACAGGACAAAAAAAAGAGACACAGAGAGAGTCAGATTGTTAATTCGTAAGAAGTAATGTTGGAAATATTTTTGAATATATTTTTCCTACAGATATGGATCATCTCATTTCAGTGACCCTGCTCTTCTCAGGTCAGTGTGTGTACACAAAGATATTATGTGTGTGTGTAAACTCTATCACTCATCCCAGCATAATTTCCCAGTTCCCATTGTTGCTATTTTCTTTGGGTCAAAACCTTTTTTTCACATTCATAATATCCTGCTATTTATCATTGTCATAAATGAAGCCATTTGCTCACACCTAGGTGTAGTGTAAAGATTCACAGCAGGAGAGACCTAGGTGGTCCTACACTATAGTTTGTGGGCTATTATTTAATAAAAAAAAATTCTTTCTCTAACTCAGTTAATTAGACAGAATATTATTCAAAATATATCACATATATATCACATTTGGGAACGCATCTTGGAGTTGAACTCAAATGTAATATAAAGTTAGCTTGTTCCCACTTTATTCAAAAGGGATGAATAAATTATATAAATATTGTATTTTGTATTGGTAATATATGGAATCGTGTCCAGTGGTGAAATATGTTTGTGCATGCTGTGTAATTCTATGATTATTTAACCTTTTGTATCACTTCTGTTTTGTTCATTTTGATCGCTGAACTAACTGAACATCTGACTATGACTGCATGTGTTTTATTGCTTCCATGTGTTTGGGTTTATTGAAGTGAATGATTACAGACAGTTTGATTATTTCATTTCAGCTATGTTTGTGTATAAAGCTGTTTAAGAACATATCAAGGTTTTGTGTTGAACCAATGATATGTGTGTGATTATAATTTAATTAGAGTGTTTATTTATGATAATCTAGCTGCATGTTTATGGCTTTTCTTCTTTTATAGAACAGCATCAATAAAAATGGTTAAAAATATTATTATTATATTATGTTGCTCACAGTAGTATGTGGTATTGGAGCATATATTCCTCATCGCTATCACTTTGTAAATGAGAATAAAACCTGGAGTGACGCTCAGACTTACTGCAGAGAGAAATACACTGATCTGGCAACCATTAACAACATGAGAGAGATGAAGAAGCTGAATCACACACTGATGAAGGAAAATGCAAAGAAAGCTTGGATTGGTCTACAGAGAGAGGGACCTGGGAAATGGCAGTGGTCTCTGGCAGACCAAACTTTCTACAGAGACGGAGACACTTACAGGAACTGGAGGAGTGGAGAACCAAACAACCTTGGGGGAAATGAGTACTGTGTTGAAATGTATCCAAAAAATGGCTTGTGGAATGATGACACCTGTGAAGGGCCAAATCATTTTGTATGTTATGAAGGTAAGAGATGTTAATAAAAAAGTAAATATATTAAATACGATTACAGTAATGAAAAATATTTTTGTTTTGTATTTGTTAGTTTTGTCTTGATTTTGTTGTTTTTTCCCCTTCTTAGTTAAAGTTTTTTTTTTTGGCTTAAAAGGCAGAAATCTAATGCAGCTGATAATTCATTGTGCTTTTTTTTCAGAAAAGAACACAAACACTAAATATGTAGTGATTAATGAGACAAAGAGCTGGTATGATGCTCAGATCTACTGCAGAGAGAATCACACTGATCTGGTCAGTGTGAGGAACCAAACTGAGAATGATGAGATCTGGAGAATGATTAATAGTTCAGTGCATCAGAAAGTTTGGATCGGTCTGTTTTATGACTCCTGGAAGTGGTCAGATCAGAGTAACTCCTCATTCAGATACTGGAGCTCTGACCAAAACAGTGGAGGTTTGAACTGTTCTGCAGTGTCTGAGTCTGAGAAACGTTACTGGAGTGATGTGGACTGCACAGAAAAACTCCCGTTCATCTGCCATGAGAGTGAGTTACATTACACTCAACATCTCGGTTTATTTCTTTGTACACAGGATTACACAACACCTTTTAGTTATGTGTTTTTTTTTTTTAAAGAATGTTCCTCTGATATACGCTATATTGCCAAAAGTATTCGCTCACCTGCCTTGACTCGCATATGAACTTAAGTGACGTCCCATTCCTAATCCATAGGGTTCAATATGACGTCGGTCCACCCTTTGCAGCTATAACAGCTTCAACTCTTCTGGGAAGGCTGTCCACAAGGTTTAGGAGTGTGTTTATGGGAATTTTTGACCATTTTTCCAGAAGCGTATTTGTGAGGTCACACACTGATGTTGGACGAGAAGGCCTGGCTCTCAGTCTCCGCTCTAATTCATCCCAAAGGTGTTCTATCGGGTTGAGGTCAGGACTCTGTGCAGGCCAGTCAAGTTCCTCCACACCAGACTCTGTCATCCATGTCTTTATGGACCTTGCTTTGGTCACTGGTGCACAGTCATGTTGGAAGTGGAAGGGGCCAGCTCCAAACTGTTCCCACAAATTTGGGAGCATGGAATTGTCCAAAATGTCTTGGTATGCTGAAGCATTCAGAGTTCCTTTCACTGGAACTAAGGGGCCAAGCCCAGCTCCTGAAAAACAACCCCACACCATAATCCCCCCTCCACCAAACTTTACACTTGGCACAATGCAGTCAGACAAGTACCGTTCTCCTGGCAACCACCAAACCCAGACTCGTCCATCAGATTGCCAGATGGAGAAGCGCGATTCGTCACTCCAGAGAACGTGTCTCCACTGCTCTAGAGTCCAGTGGTGGCGTGCTTTACACCACTGCATCCGACGCTTTGCATTGCACTTGGTGATGTATGGCTTGGATGCAGCTGCTCGGCCATGGAAACCCATTCCATGAAGCTCTCTGCGCACTGTTCTTGAGCTAATCTGAAGGCCACATGAAGTTTGGAGGTCTGTAGCGATTGACTCTGCAGAAAGTTGGCGACCTCTTCGCACTATGCGCCTCAGCATCCGCTGACCCCGCTCCGTCAGTTTACGAGGCCTACCACTTCGTGGCTGAGTTGCTGTCGTTCCCAAACACTTCCACGTTCTTATAATACAGCTGACAGTTGACTGTGGAATATTTAGGAGTGAGGAAATTTCACGACTGGATTTGTTGCACAGGTGGCATCCTATCACAGTTCCACGCTGGAATTCACTGAGCTCCTGAGAGCGACCCATTCTTTCACAAATGTTTGTAAAAACAGTCTGCATGCCTAGGTGCTTGATTTTATACACCTGTGGCCATGAAAGTGATTGGAACACCTGATTCTGATTATTTGGATGGGTGAGCGAATACTTTTGGCAATATAGTGCATAACACTGTGCAGAATTTTATACTGTATATATTACAGACTGTGAAGAGGTTGTAATGCATATTTCTGGTACAATGTTTATTCCCTTGTATATTCAGATAAGCTGATCCTGATTAATGAGACTCTGACCTGGAAAGAAGCTCTGAGATACTGCAGGAACCATCATCATGACCTGGTCTCAGTGCGCACTGAGGAGATGCAGCTCTGGGTGAAGGAAGTGGCTCAAAACGCCTCCACTGAACACGTGTGGCTCGGCCTGCGTCACACCTGTGCTCTGGGCTTCTGGTACTGGGTGAATGGAGAGATGATCTGCTACCAGGACTGGGGTCCGGGCAACGGGACAGGGTTTGAAGACTGCAGCCATGAGGAGAGAACCGGAGCAGTGCAGTCTGGAGGAGAGCAGAAGTGGATCAGCCTTCCTCAGAGCGAAAAACTCAACTTCATCTGCTCTACCTATGAAGGTTAGTCAGTGTGGTGGTTTTGTATGCATGTATTAAGTCAATAAGCTTTTTCATTATATTCTTTAAATTGCAATTAAAATCAATTCTTTATCATTGAAGATATGTTTTTTTAAACATGAAGACTGAAGACAAGCTGTGGTCCAACATCTGTATCCAACATCAGCTGATCTACAGTTCTGTCTCATTTATACTCTTTTACACATTATTATTATCATTATTATTATTGTATACTCTTAATGCAGATGTCTCCATGCAGCATGATCTGTACTACGTTACTATATTTTACTTATTTTTCTTATTAATAGAGTTTTTAATGGTAATTAAGGTAGAATGTATTTACCTGAAGTTTGTAGTGTGTTTAGTTTGCATATTTAATTGCTTTGAAAAATTATTTCTCAGAATAGGAAACTATACCATACTCAGCTCAGTTATACCCATGCAGGAAGTTCAGAACACTGCAAAACAGTTAGATTAAAAATATATAGTCTTTTTAACTGAGTGTGTTATCAGGATATCTGCATAATTACATGTTGATGATTTCTATACCTGCCATTTCTGTGCACTTGCTTCTTTAATGTGTAAGAATATGGACTGTATTGACTGCTGACAGTTAAGTTTCCTGTCAAATAAAACTAAATTTCAAGTATGTGTTTTAGTGTATCTCTGTGTTTTTTGTTCCACTTCACAAACATGCAAACAAAGATGAAGCGCTAAAAGTTAGGGTCATATTTAAAGTTGTCGCTTTAGTCGTAATTTGATTTGTTTAGTATCAAACTAAAATCACCTTCACTAAATAGAATTTCCTATATTTTTGTCTGTTTCACTGTTTAATGCTCCAAGAGGGAATTTGTGAAAAATAATAATATCAGGAGCAAGTCTGGGTCAGGCAAGAGTTAATCATATTCTGAGGGTTAAACACATTGTTCCACCGATTAGAACAGAATATTAAACTGTTCCATTTACATTTGTGTATTTAGAGCCTCACACCTATCAGGTTAATCTTGCCTGCATCTATACCGCTTATTAACTGTTTAGTGATTTGGGGTATAATCTAAACTCAGTATTGTACATCAATACTTATCAATTATTAAACTCATTTTGTAATTTTCAGTTAATCAATAAAATAAAATAAAACATTTATTACTAATAAAAGTTTAAATACACTCAGCTAGTCAGTGTTGCATGTCTTGGTTTTAGAGCTACTGCTCTAATGATCTGTACCTAAAGATTTTGTCTAATCAGTTTGGACAATTTTCCACTAATCCCGAGTTCAGGATCAAACCAGGGAGCCTGAATTTCACATTTTGAATCCAGAGCTTATCACACACTTTCTGATTAAAAAGTAAAAATAGTAGAAAAATAAACATTATCGCTAAGAGCACCTCATAAATTCAGATGCATTTTAAAAATAATCTTTTTTTTTTAGAATGTATTATGTTGCTGCTCACAGTAAGAATGGCATACTGTGTTGAGATGGACAAAAATGAACACTGGAATGATAAAGACTGTGAGATGTTAAATCCTTGTGTATGTTATGAAGGTAAGTGACGTTAATAAAAGTAAAACCCTTAGTATCATTACAGTTATAAAGACATGTCTGTGAATCAATTACTGTTATTTATTTTCTGTGAGTTTCTTCTTTTTCTTTTTTTTATTGACATTTGTTAGATGGCAGAAAAAAACATGAATAACTAAATCAGATGTATATTAATTTCTAACAAACACTAATAGATGCTTAATGATAAATAAAATGCTAAGATTTAGTTCAGAGAGAAATGTGTATGTCTATTTCTTATCCTATTTTTTTTATTGTCTGTGTATTGTTGTTGTCTCTGTGCACTTTAGCTTCTGACACTAAAACAAATTCCTTGTATGTGCAAACATACTTGGCAATTTCTGATTCTGACGCAGCATAATTAAGCAGACACAAGCTTTTCTAATATTTTAGTCATAAACGGAAGGTTTGAATTCGGTCTGTAATTTGATAATCCGTTAGGATCTAGTTTAGGTTTCTTAATAAGAGGCTTAATAACTGTCAACCGGAGAGGTTTTTGGATGTGACCTAAAGATAACAAGGAGTTAATAATGTTGAGAAGAGGCTCTCCAGCTATATGTAACACATATGTATCTACATTTCTTTCAGTAATTTAGCTCTTGGTATGCTGAAGCATTAAGAGTTCCTATCACTAAACTAAGGGGCCAACCCCTGAAAAACAACACCTGAATACATTAATTTAGAGGGGTGTTTCAAAACCTTTGGCAATGTAGTGTAATTAAATCTAGTGTATGATTAAAATGATGAGTTGGTCTAGTGATGTTTTGTTTAATCCTAATGGAGTTTAGTAAGTCCATAAATGCGAGTCCTAAAGCATCATTTGCATCGTCTGTGTGCATGTTGAAATCTCCTACAATCAACACTTTATCTAAATTAACAAATAAGTCTGGGAGAAAATGTGCAATCTCTTTAAGAAAATCAGTGGAGGGTGTCTATACACGGTGGCCAGAGCAGGGGATAGCGGGATTTTTTTGAATGTCTGAGAGTGCAACAATAAGAACAAGCACTTCGAATGAATTAAACCTGTTTAACTCTGATCCTGTTTTCTGAGTAACAGTAAGAAAATTGCTATAGATGCAACACCACCTCCACGACCAGTCTGACGAGGTTCATGCTTAGAGATATATCCTGATAGAGTAGACTCATTCAGACCAATGTAGTCATTTGGTTTAAGCCAGGTTTCGGTAAGGCAGAGTGCATCAAGACTATTATCCGAGATCATTTCATTAACATTAAGTGCTTTGGATGCAAGGGATCTAATGTTGAGAAGCCCAAAGTTTAAAACTGTTTTTAAGCTCACCTGGAACAATAAGAACTGGAACAAATGTCCTGTCATGAGATTGAGCTCAAGTACAATAAATTATTTGTTTTATTTATTTCTATTTTTTTTCTGTAATTCTGTTCATGTGGTAAATCTGCTTATCCACTATTTCTCTACTTGTGTCACCAGATACACTGATCCTCATAAAGGAGAATCTGAGCTGGAAAGACACTCTGTTTATACACACACACACACAACCAGCTAGTTGCATCTAATTCAAATACCTTCCTGTCTGAACCTGTGATACAACTATAATAGGAGAAGGAACACATAACACATATGCAGTGTGTGATCCACTAAAATCATGTGATAACATTTAAATGGCAAATTAGAAAGTTTCAACAATCAGTGTTCATCTCTGATCAGATGTTTGTCTGTTAAAGGTCTCTATCTACAACCCCTGGCAAAAAGTATGGAATCACCACTCTTGGAAGATGTTCATTCAATTGTTTAATTGTGTAGAAAAAAAAAAAACAATCACAGACATGCCACAAAACTATTTTCCTTTAACATTCCAACCTTCTGGCTTTATGAAACATTTACAAAAATAAAAAAGAAAGAAAATTGTAGTCAACTGCAACTGTTTTTACAGGTCAAACAGAGGAAAAAAAATATGGAATAACTCAATTCTGAGGAAAATATTATGGAATCACCAAACAAAAACACCACTAGTACTTCCTTGCACCACCTCTGGCTTTTATAACAGCTTGAATTCTCTGAGGCACAGACACTGACTCCACTTTCTGCCCATTTGTTCCTCGTTTGTTTTGTTGTGCGTTTTCTGTTTTCAAGGCATATTACTTTAAGTTTTCTATCTTGACGCTTTGACGTCTTCCTTGGTCTACCAGAACGCTTCCCTTTTACAAGCTTCCCATTTGATTTGTACTTGGTCCAGATTTTAGACACAGCTGACTGGGAACAACCGACATCTTTTGCAACATTCCGTGAAGATTTACCTTCTTCAAGAAGTTTTATAATACTCTCCTTTGTTTCAACTGACATCTCTCGTGTTTGAGCCATGATTTATGTCAATCCGCTTGGTTCAACAGCTCACTAAGGTGTGCAAGCACTCATTTTTAACTGCAGACTAATTAGCAGATGTAATCGGATACAGGTGTTTGTTTTAGAACTGCAAAGTACATGGTGATTCCATAATATTTTCCTCAGAATTGAATGATTCCATTTTTTCCCCCTCTGTTTGACCTGTAAAAACAGTTGCAATTGACTACAATTTTCTTTTTTTCTTTTTTTTTTGTAAGTGTTTCATAAAGCCAGAAGGTTGGAATGTTAAATGAAAATAGTTTTGTGGCATGTCTGTGATTGTTTTTTTTTCTACACAGTTAAACAATTGAATGAACATCTTCCAAGAGTGGTGATTCCATACTTTTTGCCAGGGGTTGTACATGTCACTGGCTTACAGAGTCTCATGCAAAGTAGTTGATGCTTCCTGTTTACCAGAAGCTCGGATGTTGCTGTTGATGGGAAAATATAATGCCCTGGAGGCAAAGGAATGGGAGTGGTTGATGAAAGACAACACACAACCTGGGAGCTTTTATATTATTCACTGCAGCAGTAAAGTCCATGAGAAACATTCCAGGTATGAATATTCTACTTGTTTACATGTTTGTAGTTGAGTTTATTATATACTTTTAGTATTTCTTCATAGTAATAATTACAGAACTGCATTATAACACAGAAAATAAAATATATATAACAGAGAAAAATGTTGTGTTTAATTTTTTTTTCACCAAAATTTCAGATTATTTCAGTGTGTGTGTGTGTGTGTGTGTGTGTGTGTGTGTGTGTGTAAACTCTATTGCTTATCCCTGCATGTAATTTCCCAGTTAAAGTTGTGTTGCTATTTTCTCTGGATCCAAGCCAATTTTGTTCACATTTTCTCTTACCTGATATTTTTATTGTCGTAAATGAAGGCATTTGTTGGGACGTACCATAGGTGTACCAGAAAGGTGTAACATGGGGCGTGACATTCCATATTCACAGCCGGAGAGACCTAGGTGATTCTCCACCATAGTTTGTGGTCTATTTATCTCTAGACTAGCGGTTGAATTCTGCTTAACATAAAAAAGCAAGTGCGTAATTTCCACTGGGGACGGCATCACCGCAGAGGAGCAGAACCGAGCAGAACACAGAGTCCACCTGTGTTGATACGTGTGTCCGCGTCCAAGAACGCCGCGTTCACACTCGCTAAAAATATCTGAGTGAAAGGTATAATGAACAGGTATCGCGGTTGCAGCACAATCAGCGATGAAACGCTAGAAGCAGCACCAGATGACTTTAATGACATCATGGATGAAAAGAAAGAATGGAGATGTGCCTTGGTTGATTCAGTAAATTAGCTCAGGTCAGGATAATCATATTTTCATGAACATTCTGTGCACCATGAAAATGAGTTGACTTTAAAACACATAGTTAGGATACATGGAATGTATCCATGAAAGGATAGACGGGATTGAATGGATAGATGGAGGACAATGTTCTTTATATATTTTTTTATGTTTGTGAGATTGTGTGCCAATCCTGCATCCTGTGTACCAAATAAGTAGTGCATCTATTGTGTTACCAATTTTCCATCCTTTTGGATTACAGAAGTAAAGATTACAGATGGTTGTTCCTACCCTGCTATAATACAGTGTTGGAGTTATTAAAATGATCTACTTTAGGTATTTGTGATGCACAGAAAAATTAGTACCAGGAATGTAAATATTTTAACTTGTTCATTAACTAAGAGTGGTTGTTTATGCATGAAAGACAATTATTAAACTAATAATCAAAATTTTCATATAATTGTTATAAAAATTATAAAATTATATTACATATTATATTACTTTTTTCTATTCTAAACCCCTGTGGTTTGGTGGATATGTGTCTGACAGACGTCCTGTGTAACAAATGATTTATTTTACATTTTCAGGTACATCGTGAAACATGAAGGCTGAAGACCAACATCTTCTGGTGGTATGCAGTACTGTCTCATTTATACTCTTCTACACATTATTATTATTATTATTATTATTATTATTATTATTATTATTATTATTATTATTATTATTCTATCATTTAAATGCAGATGTTTCATTTTTTAATGCTGTATTCAGTAAACTCCACTGGGTATCTGCAGTATGTTAGCTATATAAAACTTACTTTTTTTTTATTAATAGAGGGTTTATGGGTAATTAAGTTGAAATATATTTACCTGATTATACCAGTGTATATATGAGTGTTTGGTTTGCATATTTAATTGTTTTTAAAGTTCTTTCTCAGAATAGGGAACTGTACCATACTCAGTTCATTTAAACCCATGCAGGAAGCATAATTACATGTTGATGATTTCTATACCTGGGATTTTGGGCACTTAATTCTTAAATGTTTAATAATATGGACTGTAATGACTGCTGCCAGTTAAGTTTCCTATCAAATAAAAATACATTTCAACTATGTGTTTTAGTGTATCTCTGTGTTTTGTGTTCCACATACACACAATGATGAAGGGCTAAATGTTAGGGTCATGTTTAAAGTTGTCGGTTTGGTAGTACCTTCATTAACATAGAATTTCCCATACTTTTGTCTTGTTCAGTATTTTACAAAATTGTGAAAAATTTTATATAAAATATTGTATAACCCAGCAGGATTTCCAGCTAGTTCCTGTTCACAACAAGTCTTCTAGTTCCTGTTCATATTGCAGTCTATGAGCAAAGACCCCAGATTCCCAGCGGGGGACATCCGACAGGCCGCCTGCCTTGGAAAAACATTCGAGCAGGTGGGCCCCACTCCATGATGGAGTTTCCGCAGAGGAGGCCGCTTGACTTCATGCCTTGGGCGGCACCCCCTTTTTATCAGCCCCACCGGAAGCGTGGTTTCCACCACCTTGTCAGCCAGGGACACTGCTCCATGATGGGGTTTTCTGTGGAGGACGTGGCTCACCATCCCAGTTGGAAGACGCTTCCCTCCTGTCTCATGTACGTATCTGATGTCGATATATCCCCAGGACCTGGGGCACCGCTGTGGACTGCAGTTTTGGACTACATCACGCCTTGCATCTCCCCACAAACATAGACTACATCTCCTGCCTACCCCTGGGGTGTCCTTTAGCTTTGCTGGAGGCACTTCAGGAGCCGTGCCTTAGAGGGGGGGTTATGTCAGGAACAGCTGGACAGTTCCCTGCCAGGCCTGGAGAGGGGGCTGGCAGGTGAATTTTGGAAGCCTGCTTCTTTGTGTGTTTTGTGCCATGCCCTTCCTTTTGTTGTCATTCCTGTTGTATCCCCATTTCCCTTAATGTCTAGCCCTATAAATACGGATCCTTGTGTTCCTGTCCCTGTTGGTTATTGTTATCTACACCGTGGTTTTTGTATTTAATGTTTTTTTGTTTTGTTTATGCTTATGCTATGTTCAGCCAGGTTTTAGGTTTTATTTTAGTTTCTTTGTCATGTTTTGTCTAGTGTTAGGTTAGTCTGTCCCATGTCTTGTGTTTGTGTAAATAAAGCAGTGCTTCGTTGAATCCTGCACTTGGGTCTAATTCCATGGCACCTTACATACGTAACCTGGTGTAGTTTGTTATCAGGATATCTGCATAATTACATTTTGTTGGTTTCTATACTTGGGATTTCTGGGCACTTGCTTCTTTAAAGTGTAAGAATATGGACTGTAATGACTGCCACCAATTAAGTTTCCTATCAAATTAAAATAAACGTCTAGTATGAGTTTTAGTGCATCTCTGCATTTTGTGTTCCACTTCACAAACCTACACACCAGGATGAAGGGCTAAAAGTTACTGTCATTAGTTGACACTTTGGTCATATTTTGATTTGTTTAGTATCAAAGTAAAATTACCTTCACTAAAGAGAATTTCCCATATTTTTTTGTCTTAATTGTTTTACAGTCCAAGAGGGAAATTGTGAACAAGAAGAATCTCAGGCACAGGTCTGGTTCAGTCAACATTATTAATGTTGTGAGGTTTACCTAGCATCCACTTTTACAGCTTTTACAAGTTTTAAAATAGTGATAAAGTTATAAATAATCAAATGTGTTACATCCCAAACAATAATTAGTGTGATTGCATAAGCACTCATTATCATCACTATTTATTATTATTATTATTATTATTATTATTATTATTATTCCGGTTCCTGGACTCGCTACTAGTCCTAAACGGTAATAGCTAAAATTATGGTTCCAACGCTAAAATGTTCATCATGTGTTTCTTAAGTGTGCTATTACTTTTCAGCATGTAGTTTATTTTATATTAATTTTAAATGTGTTCGTTACGGACTTCACTTCCTGGTTTCCGCATGGACATTTAAAGAGAGCGTGCACAATTCGGCTTTTTTCAGAGATTTTCGGGAGATGTCGTAAACAAGCATGTAAAATGTTACATGTCCTAAACGGTAATAGCTAGAAACATGGTTTCAGCGCTAAAATGTTGCCCATGTTATGCTTATGTGTGCTATTACTTTTCATGCTGATAAGTATTGTAGTTTATTTTATATTAATTTGTACATGCATTTTTCACGGACTTCACTTCCTGGTTTCCGTACAGTTCGGTCTTTCTCTGAGATTTTCAGTAGGTGCCGTAAACGAGCATCTGTAGATGTCGTAAACAAGCATGTAAAACATTACTAGTCCTAAACGGTAATAGCTAGAAACATGGTTCCAACGCTAAAATGCTGCTTAGGTGTGCTATTACTTTTTATGCTGATAAGTATTATAGTTTTTTATATGGATTTGTAAATGTATTTTTCACGGACTTCAGACTGCTGCTGTGTGTTTGTGTGTGTGTGTGTGTGTGTGTGTGTGAGTGTGTGAGACGTCAGCTATAGTGAGTGAAGAGGTTTGTTTTTTTAAGTCGTATCGTCTTTAAACTGATATTTAAGCAGAGCGCACATGCTGGTTCCTTTAGACTTCATATTTTAACTGTAACTTTAGTTTGTGTTTATTATTCGATAATTTTTTGCAATAGTTTGTATAGTTTTTATATATGTAACGGAGGCTTGCGCTAGGTGCCGTGCAGCGAGTTGTATAAAGCATGTTTCAACTTGCTTATAAGTCACCTTGCTTTTACTCCCTTTACTCCACTGATCTCAGTAGTATTATAAGCTGCACTTTAGCTTATTTGTTAGCGCGCCTGTGCTTAAGTGTGCTATTACGTTTCATGCTGATAAGTATTGTAGTTTATTTTATATTAATTTTTCAATGCATTTTTACAGACTTCACTCCCTGCACATGCTAGAAACATGGTTCCAATGTTAAAATGTTGCTCATGTTGTACTTAAGTGTGCTATTACGTTTCATGCTGATAAGTATTATAGTTTATTTTATATGCATTTTTAAATGCATTACGGACTTCAGACCGCTACTGTGTGTGTGTGTGTGTGAGTGTGAGTGTGTGATGTCAGCTAGAGTGAGGGAAGAGGTTGGACACATCGTCTTTAAACTGTTCCCAGCGCACGCACTAGTTCGTTTAGATTTTATATTTTAACTGTGACTTTAGTTTGTATTTATTATTTGAGAATGTTTTGCAATAGTTTAAGCATGTATAGCTTTTATATTTGTAACGGAGTGTAGTGCTACGTGCTGTGATGTAAACCTCATCTTTATAAGTTTACTTGCCAGTGATGGCTTTTATTGCTTATGGAACGTTGTTAGTGCGTCCGCCTGCCATGCTGGAGACCCGGGTTTGAGACCTGCTCGGAGTTGTATTTATGTATTATTTCAGAATGTCTTGCAATAGTTTAAACAACATATCGCTTAAACGGTAACAGCTAGAAACATGCTTCCAACGCTAAAATGCTGATTAGGTGTGCTATTAGTTTTCATGCTGATAAGTATTATAGTTTTTTTTTAGATGGATTTTTAAATGTATTTTTCACCGACTTCAGACCGCTGCTGTGTGTGTGTGTGTGTGTGTCTGTGTGTGTGTGAAGTCAGCTAGAGTGAGGGAAGAGGGTTTTTTATGGTTGCGTCATCTTTAAACTGTTCCTACAGCTTGAATTCTTACTCTGCAGCCACATAAACTACCTTAAACTTTTTAAACTGGGACTTTAGCATGTATATATTATTTGACAATGTACTGCAATAGTTTAAGCAACATATCGCTTAAACGGTAATAGCTAGAAACATGCTTCCAACGCTAAAATGCTGCTTAGGTGTGCTATTAGTTTTCATACTGATAAGTATTATAGTTTATTTTATATGGGTTTAAAACTTTTTAAACTGTGCTTGTAGATACTATTTGACAATGTATGCCAATAGTTTAAGCAACATTTTGCTTTGCTTTTTGCAATCACATGCATTTTCTTCTGGAAATGCAAAATTCTAGTTATTATTATTATTATTATTATTCCGGTTCCTAGACTCGCTACTAGTCCTAAACGGTAATAGCTAAAAACATGGTTCCAACGCTAAAATGTTCATCATGTTGTCCTTAAGTGTGCTGTTACTTTTCATGCTGATAAGTATTGCAGTTTATTTTATATTCATTTTTAAATCCATTTTTACAGACTTCACTTCCTGGTTTCCATACAGACATTTAAAAAGAGTGCACACAGCTCGGCTTTTGCTGGAGGTTATCGGTAGCTTCCGTAAACAGGAGGTTTGTTTTTTTAAAGGTCGTATCATCTTTAAACTGTTGCTACAGCTTGAATTCTAACTGTACAGCTACATGCTACCTTAAACTTCAGCTATCCTTCACTCCCTGGGCTTCCCGGACATTTCAGCATAGCGCACACACTGGTTCGTTTAGACTTCATATTTTAACTGTAACTTTAGTTTGTGTTTATTATTTGAGAATGTTTTGCAATCCTTTTAGCATGTATAGCTTTTATATATGTAACAGAGGCTAGCGGCGGTGCAGGCAAAGCGGTGTTGGTAAATACTACTTACACAGACTACATTAAACTTTAGCTATGCTTCACTTCCAGGGTTTCATACAGACTTGTGCTTAATTGCAAAGCGCACTCGCTAATTCGTTTAGACTTCATATTTTAACTGTGACATTAGATTGTATTTATTATTTGAAGATTTCTTTCAATAGTTTAAGTATGTATAGCTTTTATATTTGTAACGTTCATCGCTTGTGGCACTTTGTTAGCGCGCCCGCCTCCCATGCTGGAGACACGTGTAAAATATTGTAAAATATTAGTACCCCTGATGTCAATAACATTACAAGCTACAGTTTAGCTTATTTGGTAGAGCTCCCGCCTCCCATGCTGGAGACCCGGTCGGAGTGGTATTTATATATTATTTGAAAATGTCTTGCAATAGTTTAAGCAACAAATCGCTTAAACGGTTATAGCTAGAAACATGGTTACAACGCTAAAATGTTGCTCATGTTGTGCTTAAGTGTGCTATTACGTTTCATGCTGATAAGTATTATAGTTTATTTTATATGAATTATTAAATGCAATACGGCTTTCAGACCGCTACTGTGTGTGTGTGTGTGACGTCAGCTAGAGTGAGGGAAGAGGTTGGACTCATCATCTTTAAACTGTTCCCAGTGCACACACTAGTTCGTTTAGACTTCATATTTTAACTGTCACTGCATGAAAAGGCAGATTTTCGCCACCGTGAATGCCCGATAACCTCTCTAATCACCGGCAGTTATCAACAATTCACAGCCTGGGAAGTTCCCGTTCGCGAGTGACAGAAACAGTCGTTTTCGTACCAGGGGGTGTATAGGGAGGGAGGTGTGTGTGGAGGTACAAGGTGCGAAATGCGAATTAGCATATGAATGAAACCACCTTGAATGTTCTACAGTACCTACTGGATGAAAGCACAATTTTTAAAACAGAAAGATCACCTGTGATTGGCTGAGACGTGTTGCTATTGGTCAGTCTGGGCAATTATAATACTGTTTTGAGTAAACCCCTCCCTTTTCCCCTTTGTTATATATTTATTATATAAATAATAATATAATATATTTATTCATATTTATTTATTATATTAATCTATAAAAATTGTTAAAGATATATTATAACAATATAGGTGTCATAAATGCTAATAGTAAATATTAGGAAAACAGACATTTGGGAGAGACATGCTGATTAAATATAGGAGTTTTATTAAATAGACATATGAAATATAAATACACAAAAAGTAGCCAGAGATTATTGTCATGGCATCACGTTTGGCATCAAATGTCTTTTTGCTGCCTCGGGGTCATAGGTATGCGGCGGTGTTCTGTTAGACAGAAGCCCAGTTCAGAGACGCCGGTGAGGCAGTGCTGCACACTTTGGACTGGCTTCTAGTCTCGTCTGCAGCTTAGCACACCAATTACTGAGCTCCTGGCTGCTGAACAATGGAGGTCTCACAATCCACCCCGAGACTCCATCAACGGCACCGTCTTCTTCATCTGACATCATGTCAGCGGTGATTCCCCTCCAGAAGTCCACTTCGTCCGCAGCCAGTACACTATGCCTCGCCTCCAAGAGATGAAAACACAATTATTACATATAATAAGCTATGTGTACATCATTACAGTTTATAGTGATGCAACAGAAATAACTAAAACAAATTTAATTCTAATCTGTCTTACCCTCTTCCTCCTCCGGCGACTCCGGGCTGAGGTCTCATTAGCTGTAGCCATATTTGCTAGCTCTGGCTGGCTGGACCGGAAATTTCTACGCACGGTCTCGTAGTATGTCTTACAGGCAACCAGAAAAAAATGAATAGGTTTTATAAAAACTACAACCAACCAAACATAACTACACAGATAAATAACAAAAACAGAATTAAGAACAACAACATGGTGACAACAAAATATAATAACACTTTATGTGGCTTGGAGGAACTTTCGGTCCTAGCTCTGTGTTGTTCTTGTGTTTGAACTCCATGTTGTATGTTTCTGTAGCACCAGGTCCTGGAGAAACGTTGTTTCATTTCACTATGTACTGCATCAGATATATGTGGTTGAAATGACAATAAAGCTTCTTGAATCTAACAACAACAACAACAACAACACAGTGAAAATTACTTACCAACAAAGTCGTTTTTATCCAGGCCTTCATCGCACAATTCCGGGTTTATGGACAGTGCTCCACTAAAATGAGGTGACCGTCTCATTATATGGCGAGTTTAATCTGTGGAGGCAAAAAGTACAGAGTTAAAACAACGTGTTTATTTGCTTCTGAAACAACAGAGTGCATGTTAGCTCATATCTTTCATCCGTACCCCTGCTCCGGGTCATAGCGCCTACAGTTTCCTCAGTTCTGTGAGTTCTGTAGCGGACGGACTGCCTCCTACAAAATACAAGTAAAAATGCTTTGTTACAAAACTTACACTGGTTCTGCCAGATGAAAGCATGGGTTATGTCGTTAGAAGAATTTAGACTTACCGCGATTTTAGGATTATGCAGCCGCCTCTTCCTCTTCAGTTCCTTGGCTAGCCATTGTAAATAGTGAAGAAAATATAAAGAGCGGGGGTAAATATAAAGCGCGGGGGTAAAAATGAAAACGGTAAGCGAATTCCAGGAAAGAGTAACATCTCTGTTTGAATGTTTTAGTTTCACGCTTTGTCTCGTTTCCTTGTCTGTGATCGGAGGAACATACCGCGTCACCGTGACCTAGCACCTGATTGGCCGAGGCTCGTCACATGCGAAGTGACCAGGAATTGGAATTCCAGGAAAGATTTGGAATTGTAACCAATTCATGTGTATTTTCTGATGATTCTGAAACCACTGAGCATTTATTTTTTCTTTGTGTACATGTTGGTGCGTTGTGGCTGGATGTTTGCGGTTGGCTTTGCTCAAAAGTACTTGAGTACTTTTCCTTACAGGACATTATCTATGGGCTGGTTATGAGCAATAAGAATGATGATTATCTGGTTAATAATATACTTATGCTGGGGAAATGTTTCATACACAACTCAAAATTCATAAAAGTGAAACCCAGGTTCTGTGCATTTCATAATGATTTTGTTTCTTACACTAAAACCCTTGGTAATATGAAAAACAAGAATGGCATTAATCTTCTCTCCATAATAGAAGAATATGATTTAAATCAGAAGCCCTAGCTCCATAATGTGTTTTCATTTTAATTTATTTAATTCTTTTTATTTTATTTCACTCTCCCTGTGTCTTTATTTATGTACTTGTTTCTCGCATTGCAAAGTAAAGCAACACTGTTGTGTAAAAAACAAACAAACAAACAAACAAAAAAACTGTACAGTGGAGCCTCTGTCTCCATTCCAGCAAACAATCTTGGATGAGGATGACAGAAATGCGATGTTGACCATGTAACATCAAATGTACCCTGAAAATTGTATAACTGAGATTGACTGTTTTGCCAAGACATGCAAAAGGGTAACCCACCACTGACCCTGTAGCAGAACCACAGCCGGCTATTATCAAGAGGTTTATTGTTGTACATTTTGTGTCAAAAGGTAATAATTTAAACATGTCATTGCACAAGTCTCCTGGCCTCATCCCCATCCAGACAGTCATTTTTATGGAGGAAAAACATATGATACCCAGCATCATTTCCCCCTGTTGAGCGAATTGCTGGAAGATGTGTGTTAAATACATCCACTGTGCATTTAAGCAAAACAACAGAAAAAGTTCCTGTTGTCATGCCACTATGTACAGTGGTTGAGGTCTAGGAGTGCTGTGAGGATCAGACTATTGTCTTAAAATGTTATACTATTTTTTTTTACTTTATGTAATCGTTTGCTATATACTTTGTTAGCTGTATACAATAAAAAGTATTTTCTGTTGTGTAATTTGGTCCTTAGAGCCTTAGAGATACAGGAGTTGGACAATGAAACTGAAACGCCTGGTTTTAGACCACAATAATTCATTAGTATGGTGTAGGGCCTCCTTTTGCGGCCAATACTGCATCAATTCATCTTGGGAATGACAGATACAAGTCCTGCACAGTGGCCAGAGGGATTTTGAGCCATTCTTCTTGCAGAATAGTGGCCAGGTCACTACGTGATGCTGGTGGAGGAAAACGTTTCCTGACTCGCTCCTCCAAAACACCCCAAAGTGGCTCAATAATATTTAGATCTGGTGACTGTGCAGGCCATGGGAGATGTTCAACTTTCATGTTCATCAAACCACTCTGTCACCAGTCTTGCTGTGTGTATTGGTGCATTATCATCCTGATACACCATTGGGTGCACATGGTCCTCCAGAATGGTTCGGTAGTCCTTGGTAGTGAGGCACCCATCTAGCACAAGTATTGTGCCTAGGGAATGCCATGATATTGCAGCCCAAACCATCACTGATCCACCCCCATGCTTCACTCTGGGCATGCAACAGTCTGGGTGGTACGCTTCTTTGGGGCTTCTCCACACCGTAACTCTCCCGGATGTGGGAAAGACAGTGAAGGTGGACTCATCAGAGAACAATACATGTTTCACATTGTCCACAGCCCAAGATTTTCGCTGCTGGCACCATTGAAACCGACGTTTGGCATTGGCATGAGTGACCAAAGGTTTGACTATAGCAGCCTGGCCATGTACATTGACCCTGTGGAGCTCCCGACGGACAGTTTTGGTGGAAACAGGAGAGTTGAGGTGCACATTTAATTCTGCAGTGAGTTGGGCAGCTGTGGTTTTATGTTTTTTGGATACAATCCGGGTTAGCACCCGGACATCCCTTTCAGACAGCTTCCTCTTGCGTCCACAGTTACTCCTGTTGGATGTGGTTCGTCCTTCTTGGTGGTATGCTGACATTACCCTGGATACCGTGGCTCTTGATACATCACAAAGACTTGCTGTCTTAGTCACAGATGCGCCAGCGAGACGTGCACCAACAATTTGTCCTCTTTTGAACTCTGATATGTCACCCATAATGTGTGCATTGCAAAACTGTGCTATTACTCTGCTAATTAAACCTTCACACTCTGCTCTTACTGGTGGAATGTGCAATCAATGAAGATTGGCCACCAGGCTGGTCAAATTTAGCCATGAAACCTCCAACACTAAATTGGCCAGTGTTTCAGTTTCATTGTCCAACCCCTGTACAACATTTTGTTCCACTGTATGTTCCTACATGAGCAGAATGACAATAACGCTCAGTTGACTTCACTTTCATTAAATGTTAGATAAATAAACTGAATTGATAAAGCATTGAACAAATGTGGATTTTCTTTATTTTGGTATTGTTTTTAAAAAAAAACATTTATTTGTTATATATAATTATATATATATATATATATATATATATATATATATATATATATATATATATATATATATATATATATATATAAAAGAAAATCCTCATTTTCAATGCTTTATAAATACATCACACACACACACATATATATATTTGTTTATTATTATTAATGTTTTGTGTCTTTTAGTGGTACACAAGGTAATCAGTCTAACTAGATGCGATGTGATATGATTCCAGCAATAGGAAATTTGTGTCCATACTAAACACGATCAATCATAAAACACCGCCAATCATAATAGTTTTTCTCTGTTTGTGTGCTTTCTCATACTGCAGCTGAAGAGATCCCAGTCCGCACACACATACTTACATACAAGAGCGCACAGGCATAGAGAGATACACCCCTCCACTTCTTATGGCTTTCCTTATAAAACTTGAGGGATTTATTATATTTTTCTGCTATTAAACGTTTATAATCAGTCTCTCCTCATCCATTCTTAATGATTAATATTATTAATGCGCAGAACTTTCATTGAGATCTCTGTATAGGAGCTGTCAGCCGTCAGCCGTTTTCTAAAACTGATTAACATGGAAAAGATACATTTCACCGCGTGTCTCTGCATCACGTTGCGTGTAGTTAGGACATGGTGTAAGACAAATCTCATTTCAAAATTCAAGCAACAATTTAAAAGTCTATAATTAAAATAAAACTGATCTTTTTAAACTAGATTTTGTTTACATTTGGGTAATAAGCCCACTCTCAATCAGTGAGTCCCCCCTCCCCACGTGACTGTAACTCTTGAGTTTTCTGAGTAACAGTAAGAGAATTGTTATAGATAGTTGCAACACCACCTCCACCACCAGTCTGACGGGGCTCATGCTTATAGGAATATCCTGACGGAGTAGACTCATTCAGACCAATGTGGTCATTTGGTCTAAGCCAGGTTTCAGTAAGGCAGAGTGCATCAAGATTCTTATTCAATTCAATTTTATTTGTATAGTGCTTTTAACAAAGAGCATTGTCTCAAAACAGCTTTACATAAGAAACAAGAAACAGACAAACAGTCCTAGATGTTATCCCAAGTGAGCAAGTCTGAGGCGACTGTGGCAAGGAAAAACTCCCTTAGATGGTATGTGGAAGAAACCTTGAGAGGAACCAGACTCAAAAGGGAACCCATCCTCATTTGGGTGACACCGGAGAGTGTGATATGAACAATGTCCTTCCTGCATTCATGTATAGTCAATTGTGTGATGCAGATACAGCATGTGTACAGTGTTGTGTAAATTAATAAAGAGATTGTTGTCCACATCGGGTTGGCAGTGTTGCTTTGAATACCCCAGTCCTCACAAAACCAAACCCGGCTGGAGCTGGTCTATCTCTGGATGCCAATGGAGCTGGCACAATCTCTGGATGCCTCTGGATGGGTGGTAGAAGAAGGAAAGTGGAAAGTAATTAGCATAGCTGCTGTTCATAATATGAGCTGAATTGTGAGAACTTGTGTGTGCTGGTTTTTGGACCAATAAGTAATATCTCTGTTTTATCAGAATTTAATAATAGAAAATTATCAGTAGTCATCCAGTCTTTTAAATCTTTATGTTGTTATGTTGTTTATGTAGCACCAGGGTTCTGGAGTAACGTGGTCTCATTTCACTGTATACTGCATCAGCTATATGTGGTCAAAAGGACAATAAAAGCTTCTGGACTTGATTTGAATGTATACTTTGTTTTATCATTATTTATAAGTTTATCTAGGTGTGTGCTTTAACATATATATTTAATAATATAAATATTGGTAGTTTTTTGTTTATAGATTTCTATTCTTTGTTAGTATTTTATAATAATTTATCACTTATGTATATTGTTATGGTCTGTGCTGTATTATTTTTATCTATGTTTAAAAAAAAAAAGACAATATTTCTAACAGAAGGTCGTAGTGAGGAGCCATATTTTACAGACAATTAAATAATCAAAGCCAACTAACTACACAGGAGTTAGAACATGACTCATTTTGACAGCAGGAAGGTTTCTGTAGAATAACAGTTGCCATTTCTAAACTGAATTAAATGATATTAATTAATTTAATCCTTGTCTGAGGTGGGATTCAAACCGGGTCGGTGTGGATGGGAGGGGGACTTGAATTATTTGTGATTTTTTAAAGCACATTTAAAAAAAAAAAAAAAAAAAAAAAGTACAAAACAGGCGCATATAAATCACACGTGTCATTCTGTCTCTCCTTTGCTTTCTTCCTTTTCTTCCTTGCTCTTCTTCCCCATTTTTTTTCTTTCTTCCCCACCCGAAACAGACTTGTTCCCCAGCTTGCGCGCACACACACACACACACAGCACGAAATAGTTTAAAATAACTTAAAATAAATGATATGACTCATTGAGTAATAGTATGACTAAATGATTTTATTTCCTTATTAAAATACATAATTATTGTTAACATGTTAAAGTAGCATTCTTCTCTGGCTAACTTTATTTATTTAAAAATCAAATCAAAACTGTATTTCGTTCGTGTGTGTGTGTGGGGCGCCGGATAAACGAGTGTGTATGTGGTTACGTAAACTTTTGAAAAGCACGTGACTTGAGGCTGAGCTCTATAAAGTATGACTCGTGCAATAACAAGACATTACAGCTATTGTATAACAGGACTGTGCAATTCAATTTGGCACAAGTGACATTTTTTAGAATTCGATTTTTTTTCTTTAACAAAATCAAGTTTTGGGCTTAAGAGGCATGTGGTCTCTTAAGATTTAACATCAAATAAAAGTGAGCTTTACTTTGTGACTGACAGACACGGGTTCCATAATGTCCTCAGAGACACAAAAATATTATACTAGGATGCTCACGAGAATCAAAATTGTCGGTCTCTCTCTCTCTCTAGTTTAATATTTTTGATAGATACAGGCAATAAGTCATATTACAATGATATTCTGCTTGAGCGACGTAACAACTTAATCCGTGTAACATCATTTAATTGAGTTTGATCAGATAGACAGACAGACAGACAGACAGATAGACAGATAGATAGTTAACAGCACTAGTGTTCTGCTTAATGTTACTACACAGAAATACATCTCTATACAATGATTAGTAGAGAGAACACACACAGCAGTACAGTCAAGGGTTAGTGCAGTGTTTCTCACCTGAAACACAGGTCTGCATCACACCACACCATCTTCTGATACAGACGCACACATGCAGGTGTTTGCCGCACATTGTTCACATTCTTGGATGGTTATCTGGTGGACAATAAAATTTTGACCTCTCCTGTGTGTCTTGGTTAAAGCCGCCTCGTCATGGGAGATGAATTTGTGATGATTTTTGTCAGCCTGCAGCTCCAACAGCCTCTAAAGACATTTTGGTACGAGAATTACTGATTACAATGATGGAAAATTTTCCACAACAGGCATCTTGAAGTGAACAGACTCTAACACCCTCTCCAGCATTCACTCTGATTTAAACTATTGTTTTGTCATGCAAACAGTGCACTTATTATTTTCTTAGGCCACAGCTTCGGTTGTTATTTTTTCCTTACATTTTCTTTATAACACTTCTTGAAACTCATAAAGTATAAAAGAAAACATCCACAGATGAAGTAGTCCTATGAGTTATACTACAAGTTAAGTAATTGGTATCACTGGGTCTCGTTATCCTGAAACTTTCTTGATCTAAACATGGAATGTTGTCAGTTTCTATAAAACTGTAATATATTAATTAGGGCTGTCAAAATTAACGCGTTAACGCAAATTCATTTTAACGGCACTAATTTTATAAACGCGTGATTAACACAGCGCACATTTTCTGTTTGACCCTCGGCCTTGCCCGTAGTTTGGGAAATGGGAGATGCAGCAGCAAACCGAAATTGAGAAAGAAAAACGTCTTCTTTATATATGAAATAATGTCTGATGGTTCCTGTCAACAAGACAAAAGTCTGCATTTATTGTCAATGTGAATGAAGTTATCACCGCAGCACGTCGAGTTTAAAATATCACTTGATGGCAAAGCACACAGCTGATGCAGAGAGCTCTCCTGCCCCTCGCCAAAGGCAGACAACACTAGACTCTTTTCAGCAGAGACGGAATGTGAACCTGTGTTCTTTCTATGTTCTTTTCTTCATGTTTTTAATAGTCATGAACAAGTTATTTGAAAAACATATCTATGTCCTTTATGCTCTGTATGATAGATAGATAGATAGATAGATAGATAGATAGATAGATAGATAGATAGATAGATAGATAGGAAGATAGATAGATAGATAGATAGATAGATAGATAGATAGATAGATAGATAGATAGATAGATAGATAGATACTTTATTCATCCCAAAGGGGAATTCAGTTTCCAGCAGTATCCACAAACACAGGTAATAGATAAAATAGGAAGGAATACAACAAAAATACAAAATACCCAAATTAGGGTACAAAATATAACAACAAATATATAAAATATAACAAAAATATCAAATAACAAAATATAAAATATTACAAAATATAGCAGAATATAACAATATAAGAAAATATACCAGAAAAATACTAAATACAGAGATTTAGGAATAAATATGGAGAATGAGATGAAAAACAAGATAAGTAATGTGCAAAACAAGTGTTTAAGGTTACAGACCTATTCGATGTGCAAAACCTGCGTGTTTATGAGTTCTGTGCAAATCTCAGTGTATTGAGAGTTCTGTATAAACCGGAGTGTATTGTGTGTAATGTGTGTTTTATTGTACAGTCCAGTACAGAGAGAAGAGTAGTGTCAGCACTGACTTCTCCCACACCGCGTTGAATTAAAGAGTCGCATGGCATGGGGATGATGTTGTACAGTGGATGCAGTGGATTGTCCATGACGGACAGGAGCCTGCTCAGTGCCCTCCTCTCTGCCACTGATGTCAGGCTGTCCAGTTCTGAGCCTACAATCGAGCCCGCCTTCCTCACCAGCTTGTCCAGACGTGAGGCGTCCTTCTTCTTTATGCTGCCTCCCCTGCACACTGCCGCATACAAGAGGGCACTCACCACAACAGTCTGATAGAACATCTGCAGTAGCTTTTTGCAGATGTTAAAGGAAGCCAGCCTTCTTAGGAAGTACAGCCGGCTCTGTCCTTTCCTACACAGAGCGTCTGTGTTGGCAGTCCAGTCCATTCTTTCATCCAGCTGTACTCCAAGGTACTTGTAGGTCTTGACAAACTCCACACAGTCCCCGCTGATAGTAACAGGCTCAGGTTGAGGCCTTTGAAACATGTCTAGTCTTCATGCTCTATGTTGAATATGGTTTCACTAATAATAAACAACATACATTTCAATATTTGTCCATGCCCATGTTGATTAGAGTATTAAAAACTAAAAAAGTACTAATTTAAGGTACATTTAGAATGGATAAAAATGTGCTATTACGTTGTGATTAATCGCGAGTTAACTCATGACAATCATGCCATTAATCGCGATTAAATATTTTAATCGATTGACAGCCCTAATATTAATGCAACAGGTTTTGAGCAGATGTACCAAATGACAGACCATTGTAATGAAATTAATAGACTCAGATTTAATGCATGAATCGTGTGTTGAAATAGTGAGACTCAAATGGTGATAAGTCATGTGATGTCATATTAAACAGGTGATTTACGTTCAGTGAACAAACGATCTGAGGTTTATGTGCATTGTATCCACACACTTGAAAAATGACATCAGTTACAGTGACTGTAAAAAACAAACAAACTGTAACATGATCACCAAGAGAAACAGGAAATGCGTTAAACTGTGCAGGTGATGGTTGGAGACGTGTGATCTAGAGTCACTGATTAGTCATTTACCTCTCACTGAAAGACAAAGACTACAGAGTGAGCTGGAAAGCAACTTGACGTCCCCTGACGCTGACAGTGAGTCTGAACCACTGGAGTGGTGGAGGCTACATGAGCGCAACTTCTCAAGAGTAAGCAAGCTTGCAAAAAAATACCTGTGCATCCCAGCCACCAGCACCCCCTCAGACAGAATTTTTAGCATAGGGGGTAATGTAGTCACATGTACTCAGGCAGCATTAAAACCAGAGAGAGTAAACCAACTTGTCTTTCTTGCTCACAATGTGTAATGTTGCAATGTAAATGTGAATAATGATGGTTGGTTCCTCTACTTGAATGGTTTACTGTGCGTCGTTATTATCGACATCTTACAGATGTTGATCTACCTCAAGGTTTGCTTTGATTGTTCAGCGTTTACCATTGCACACACTTTGTAACATTTTATTTATTCACTTTAAGCGTCTCTTTAACACTTATTTTTATTTTATTATAAGACACAAGAGACAAGATATTTTTCTTTACATTTTTTTGTTTTTGACTATTAAAACTAGTTGCCTTAGTCATGTTGGTAAATTAAAATAAAGTGGTTAAATTCAAACATTTATTCTACTGGTCTTCATTTATAAATGGATTGTTAAAAAATATTCAATAATTATCAATACCGAATGATACGAAACATTATATCGTGATCTTTTTTTTTTTTTTTTTTTGCTGTATCGCCCAGCCCTATGTTCAGCATACCTGGGAAAGCTCAAACAGGGCAGGCCATCGAGTTTTGAAGTCCATCACAGGTGGTTTCTTGAGGATTACGTCTTTTCCACACAGAGAGAAGGTTTTTGTCATCTTCTTGTTGTTGACTTTGTTGTTGTGTCTTTTCTTGTAGTCATATAGAGAAGCTCAACTCTCTGCTTGTCCGTCCATCCGTACCTAAAAGTAAAACAAATAAAAATATTTAGCTGCACCCTGAAATCTGGACTGTCCACAAACCGCACATCAAGATAAACACTAAACTATCAAGTCAACACCAACAGAACGTTTCAGTCAATAAAATAAAATAGACTTTCTATCGTCTAATCATCATCATTATAATGAATTCTTAGTACAAGTTATTGGGTAAGGTAAGCTTTTATTCTGAAAGGAGGCATATTTTCTCTTAGCTGCTTTACATTTTTAATAGACATTTTATCACTGTTTTAGTTTAGTCAGCTTTTGAGGTTATGATTAATGATCATGTTTTTAGCAGCAACACACCTTATTGAATTATTTAACATCCACTTTTAACCTTTCTAGCTTTAGAACATCTTTAACTAGAACTGACTATGAATTTCTACGTTTTATACACAGTAATTGTGTCTTGTTGACCAGAATAGGCTTTTAAGCAGGAAATAACAGGGTTTATATGAAAACCATTTCTTTTTCAATCTCAACATCACTTATTTGTGCCGATTCTAGGATTAGTAATGGCACAGACCAAGCTAGCGATTAGCATTAGCTGCTAGCGCGATTAGCAGATAAAACATGTCATTTATTTATCTGCAATGATACAAAAAGACACCAAAGCATGTAAACATTAGACACCATTCTCACAAACCCCCGACTGGTTTTTATGAAAAGTATCTAGACAACAATATCAAGTATGGTGTCATTTCATCTTACCATATTAGCCACAGCTACAAGTAGTGAGCTAAAAGTCAACATGCTACACACTCACCGGGCTTTCGGCAGGAAAAGTAGCCCAATATTTCAGTCCCAGAAGTCGATGGATACTGCCACTCATTACACAGGAGACGAAAAGAAACCGTTTGCTTGGACAATGGGAATCGCCATTCACGCAGCCTCACACTGTCAATGACGGCTAAAATGTACAGAGCGCATTGCTGAACACAGAAAGCTGAGAAGAGCGCAATCAACAAGCCCTTGTACTACTGTACCACTGCCGTAGGTGCAGTGGGACACGCCCACAATGGTATACTGGAATAAAAATGCCATTTCAAATTCGTTCCTTTCTAAAATTCCTTTAGAAAATAATGAAATACTAGTCCTCGCCATGTCTAGTAGTCTGTGTATAAATGTTTAAAGGATGGAAAAAAAGTGTATTTTTAGAAAAGTGTGTATTTTTGTAAATCTACCGTCATCGTGTTGTGGATGTCTTTTTCGTACCATAAATACAGGGGAGGTTCCTTTGTGTTATTGTGCTTGTGTCTGGTAGCGCAAAGTGGCCTTCCCTATAATGGGCAAGTGACGCACCATACAAGCACCCATGCCAACCGACTAGCTATAGGCTCTGACCTAGCAATGAGATGGCTTGGTTATTAGTCATAGACTATTAATAATCGGTTGTGAGCTAGCAATGAGATGGCTATAGGCTGTGAACTAGCAATGACATGGCTTGGTTATTAGTCATAGAATATTAGCTATAGACTATGACCTAGTTACTATTAACTAACTATTACTAGTAATATTACTACTAACTAACTACTATTAACTAACTACTACTAGCTATGAGCTAGCAATGACATGGCTTGGTTATTAGTCACAGGCTAATAACTATAGGCTATGAGACGGCTGTAGGCTGTGAGCTAGTAATGACATGGCTTGGTTATTAGTCATCAGCTAATAACTACAGGCTATGAGCTAGCAATGAGACGGCTATAGGCTGTGAGCTAGCAATGACATGGCTTGGTTATTAGTCATAGGCTACTAGCTATAGGCTATGAGATCATAGGCTACTAGCTATATGCTATGAGCTAGCAATGAGATGGCTATAGGCTATTAGTCATAGGCTACTAACTATAGGCTATGAGCTAGCAATGAGACGGCTATAGGCTATGAGCTAGCAATGAGATGGCTTGGTTATTAGTCATAGGCTAATAACTATAGGCTATGAGCTAGCAATGAGATGGCTTGGCTATAGCTTGGCATGCTGGCGATTTAATGAATGAGACCCCCTTTTATTATTCTGCTCGTGTCTAGTAGCGCAAAGTGGCCTCTCCTGTAATGGGCAAGTGACCACACCACACAAGCACCCATGCCAACCTACTAGCTATAGTTAGCTATGAGCTAACTATGATATGGCTTGGTTATTAGTCATAGGCTACTAGCTATAGGCTATGAGCTAGCAATGGATGTCTTGGTTATTAGTCCTAGGCTACTAGCTATAGGCTATGAGCTAGCTATGAGATACAGTTAGGGAAAAATTATTTGATCCCCTGCTGATTTTGTACGTTTGCCCACTGACAAACGAAATGATCAGTCTGTAATTTTAATGGTAGGTTTATCTGAACAGTGAGAGGCAGAATAACAACAAAAAAAATCCAGAAAAACACATTTCAAAAAAATTCTACATTGATTTGCATTTTATTGAGTGAAATAAGTATTTGACCCCTTTGCAAAACATGACTTAGTACTCGGTGGCAAACCCTTGTTGGCAATCACAGACATCAGACATTTCTTGTAGTTGGCCACCAGGTTTGCACACATCTCACATCTCAAGGAATTTGGGCCCACTCCTCTTTACAGATCCTCTCCAAGTCATTAAGGTTGGCTGACCCTTCAGCTCCCTCCACAGATTTTCTATGGGATTAAGGTCTAGAGACTGGCTAGGCCACTACAGGACCTTAATGTGCTTCTTTTTGAACCACTCCTTTTTTGCCTTGGCCGTGTGTTTTGGGTCATTGTCAGGCTGGAATATCCATCCATGACCCATTTTCAATGCCCTGGCTGAGGGAAGGAGGTTCTCATCCAAGATTTAACGGTACATGGCTCCGTCCATCGTCCCTTTGATGCGGTGCAGTTGTCCTGTCACCTGGGGATGGTGTACTCGGGGTCATAGGCAGCATTCCTCCTCCTCCAAAAACACGGCGAGTTGAGTTGATGCCAAAGAGCTGGATTTTGGTCTCATTTGACCACAACACTTTCACCCAGTTCTCCTCTGAATCATTCAGATGTTCACTGGCAAACTTCAGATGAGCCTGTACATGTGCTTTCTTTAGCAGGGGGACCTTGCGGGCACTACTGGATTTCAGTCTTTCACGGCGTAGTGTGTTACCAATTGTTTTCTTGGTGACTGTGGTCCCAGCTGCCTTGAGATCATTGACAAAATCCTCCAGTGTAATTCTGGGCTGATTCCTCGCCATTCTCATGATCACTGAAACTCCGGGTTAGGGTTAACTATAACACGTTTAGGAGTAAATTGATCATGCAGAACACGTTTGTTATACTTTACCATTTCAATCATGCTCTTGTTGGCATCATATTCGAGTGAGGAACACACCATGCAGTAATCATCTGCATTCCCTAAAAACAATGGTTTTCATAAGGTTTTAAACAGTAGTAGCTTCACTTATTCTGTGTGGGTAGATGAAATGAAATGAAATGAAACAGCCTTTATTTGTCACATACACATTACAGCACAGTGAAATTCTTTCTTCGCATATCCCATCCTTGGAGGTTGGGGTCAGAGCACAGGGTCAGCCATGATACAGTGCCCCTGGAGCAGAGAGGGTTAAGGGCCTTGCTCAAGGGCCCAACAGTGGCAACTTGGCGGTGCTGGGGCTTGAACCAATGATCTTCCGGTCAACGACCCAGAACCTTAACCACTTGAGCCACCACTGCCCATAGTAGATGAATCACATTACATTACAAATATTTTAGTTATGAGTGAGTGACTTTGTTAAATACATTTAACAAAGTATTCATAAACAAACATTCACATATTCATACATGCATACCTAGATACAATATACACAGATATTCCAACTACAAGAAACGTCTGACGTCTGTGATTGCCAACAAGGGTTTTGCCACCAAGTATTAAGTCATGTTTTGCAAAGGGGTCAAATACTTCGGTGATTCTCACGAAACCACTGAAACACCATGGCACTAATGATTTTGAATATAAAATGTGTAATTTAGTAATATAAAAAAGCATCAGAATAAAGACAGTACTGTTCTCTACCTTGCACAATGTGTAATTTCAACATGAGAATGAATTATTTTTCTATTTTACTGCATTTTCTGCTGAAATTCTCATTACTGCAACGCGTCCGGCTGTGTCTGAATGTGTGTTATGTTTTAATTTAAACAAATTAATATAAAAAAAATAGAAAAAAAAAATTAATGGAAGTTCTACTAAATTATTCTAAATGACAGAAAAATTATTTACTGAATATTCATGTATAATAATAATGAAAAAAAGTGGGAAAATGATGTGTCCATGCCTGATGTTCTCATCCTCCACAACACTTTTTGAGGACTGTTTAAACACACATACAGAATGGAAATAAAGTTTGATTATGAGTGATGGAGCACATGGGACAGTTACTTCAAGATGGTGACCAGGTAAGATCATCTCTTTATATCTCTCCAGTTAAATGTTAAATATTCTATTGTCAGAATGTTAACATGACATTTTGATCATTACCGAAACAGTAAGTTTTCTACATTTGAAAATTTTGGAAATTTTTTAGATTTACAATTTTTTTTTTATGAAAATGTACTTTATTTGAGGTCTAATTATATGCATTGAGAAAAAAATTGTAAAGCCATCATGGCTTCTCTATTGTTAGCAAAACATCCTGAGGCACCTCATCCTCGGCAACACCATGCTCATACACCCTCAACCCTTTTAAGGCCAGTTGTGGTAAAGAGAACTTATATAATGGGAATGAGAATTTAAGCATATTGTGTATAACTTTTAAATATCTCTCATGAATTTAATATTAATTTAAAATTTCCTAAATGTTGATATTTTGCTTTATGATTTGTTTCATTGTAGACAGTCAGCAAGTGAGAAAAAAAAAAAGCTTTAGCAAAGGCCAGGGTGACAAAGTTCAGGGAAAAATTCTACAGAAACCCAGAACTGCTGGAGGAGTACAGAAGGAAGGAGAGAGAGAGGTTAGCTTTGGAGATGTTACAGCAGGGGTAATTAGCAAAAACACCCTACCGTGTTAGGAAATGTACATGAGAGTACACACACACACACACACACACACACACACACACAGAGAGTAAGCATCAAGTCTATATGATGATTTATACATAAAATGTTTTTCCCCCATGTTATGAGAAATTTAATGTAATGCTTTCTTTCCACTTCCAGGAATCAAAAACAAACTGGCAAATAAAGAAAACTGAAGAGCTGACTAAGAAGGAACATGAAAAGAAAAAAAAGACAGTGGTCAGTTATTTTTTTAGTGCCATGGTAAAATGGTTCATGTTTTTTAGGCACACATTGAAATGTTGTCCTGTTTATTCCTGTTTTAATGTTTTTCTTTTTTTTATTTTTGGCTTTTGTATTTTTGAAGCACTACACAATAAAACTGTTTTGAACTTGAATGCATGATTGTGCAAATATTATCTGTTTCTTTCTGCATGATCTCAGACTAGTATACTAGTATACTCAGACTAGTATACTATAAGTCTCAGTATAAATCTCAGACTAGTATACTTATTATCATTACCAAAATAATTAACCTCATTACCGAAACCTATATATCATTACCGAAACTCATGTTTATTAGATGTTAATTTTAATAAAGTGTGGAAAGCCTTAGTAGGCTATTTATTTATTTATTTAGTTGGCTATTTTGTTGCTGTTTCCTTCCTAAAACATGATTAGATAATCTATAGGTGGCACTGAGACAGCCAATCAACTTCAGTTCTTCCCAACATTTTAGATGCGATTCGTCACATTAATTCTTAAGTAAGTACTTCTGTATTTTAACTTAAGTAAACATCTGTCAGTAGAACTTTCACTTGTATCCAAGTAACATTTGATAAGCCATATCTGTACTTTGTCTTAAGTACTGAAGCTGTGTACTTCGTCCGCCTCTGGATTTATAAATAAAAAAATATTTTTTTGATGCCACTGACCTTTACACTGAAGCAGTGCACAAGCCACTTGAAATCGTGCCTTGTTAATGGCTTGTGCAGACGTCTGGACAGTACTGATGTCTTCCCTCATGAGATAATCTTCTGCGAACTGCAAAATGTCATTTTAATTCATAATAGTAATTTCAGTTACTTATAAACGTATAATGTATAAACGTATAACGTGCCTATACCATTAGTATAAAAATGTTTACCATCAACACTAAAATGCCACAGCTGCTGGAATCATGCTGCTTGTTGTGTTGCATTGTCTGTACTGTCCATTTTGCTCCCTGGTCTCCATAGCCTGTCATTCTCAAGTAATTCCTGATTTTTTTATTTTTTTTTTTTAAATGAAAAGAAGAACACAGACCAGTAATAAAGCTTCAGTTCACTTAACATTAAAAGCTTCAAACATTGCTCTGTAAAATTGCAAAGGTCAGCTTAAACTCTAACTATGTGTTTTTAAATGTGAAAGTTTACTACAGACACTCTTACGTTCCTACGTTCATAGGAACCTTCATTTGCCAATGGATCAATCAACACCAAGACCTTTTCAGACATGCTGACAATCTAGAAATGTTTAAGTCATTCATGTTATTCTTATTTATATATAAGATACATGCAAATAATATCACTGATAAATAATATTGGACTGTAAAATAAGCAAAAAAAGGTAACCAAACCACTAAAATCCAGTGAGCCCCAACATTTACAGGGCACATCCATATTTGTTCCACTGGAAACTTCATCTGAGGAATTGGTTTAATACCAGGTTATTGTTAATTATTGCTGTTAATAATCAATACTGATAGATAATAACTGTGATATTTAAATAACCTTTCTGAGTGTCTGGAATTGTCCAGAAAACAATGAAGTTGCAACAACAGCACTGAGATGGTGAACAGGTTTCTGTTTAAAAATAAATGTAAATTTATAATGCTGGATTATAAGAAACATCTAAGAAAAGCTACATAAATATAATTCCCTCTTGCCTGCTGCTTTTCAGTGAGCATGTGCAAGTATGCATCAATAATCTGCGATGTACAAAAATAAATTTAACAATTTTAGATTTAGATTTATTATAATACATTTTCAACACTGACATTTAGTCTCTTACATCATCAGCCAGCCACTCGGTCCCATACAGTGTACGAAAAGACGAATCATACAGTTTGTAAGGTCCAACAACTGCTTCCACCCGGCCGTCATCTTCTGCATCCCACAGCATTCGAACTGAAAACACAACATAAATGTTAAAACAGATTTTTTACTATTTTATACGATTTTTTACTGTTACTGTTTTACAAAAGTACATGGACACCTGAACACCATACTTATTTTTGCTTGTTTAATTTTTACTTTTAAACCCAGTATAATGAATATAGAGTTTATCTAACCAAATTGGATGCACACAGGTCCCTAGAATGTCTTTGCATGCTACGTAATAAAGATTTCCCTTCAATACAATGATGAGACCTGGCCAAATCCATTCACTTGAAGAGGCATCCACATACTTTTGGCAATATACTGTATTTGAGAAGCAGTGACCAACAGGTCAAAATAGCCAACGGGCCAACATGCACAGTTTGAACATTCAAACAAACGTGAACAAATGACCAACAGGTCAACTGTCAAACACAGAACTCAGTGATCACAACCTCTTTCCTCTATGCTTTCCTTTACGTTCTCTGAGGCATCCTGTCAATCATTCAACATTCAAGATTGTTTATTTATCACATGCACAGTTCTACAACATGTAGTGAGATGTAAACTTTTAGATTAAATAAACACTAAACAAGAGGCATTATATTCAAGGCAGATGCATGCAGGCTTTTCAGGTAGTGATTCTGCTTTTACCTCTATTTTGACATCATGGATTTTAATGTCTTTTTTGGTAGCAAAATGAATAACCAAAGGCCTCTGTGGCAATGTGGAAGCATCTTCAGTTGTTACTTCCAAATCCTCTCCCATGGTCAGTGAGTGTGGGCTATCAGAAAATGGCCTCGTCTTGCTTTCTTCGCAGATCTTGGGTGATCGTTGACTGTGGACTGGACTGTCAGTTTGGCTTTTTCTGTAAGGCTTGATGTGGCTGACATTGTACCTATTCTTCAAAGTTACACCTTCAGAATTGGACAATGTAACCAGCTTGCCACGTATTGCCTGAATGACATAACGTCCGGAAAAATCAGGCTCGATTCTTCCTCCCTTCCTTCCCCGCTTCCTCATGTTGAACAGCAGCACCTCATCTCCGACACGATAAACCATATTTCTGTACTCTTTTTTCATAGGCCTGCTTTGTTTCTCCTGAGACTTGGTGATATTGTCTGCTGCTGATTTTTTTTACTAGTTCCCGATTATTCTTTTTTTGTCCAGAAATGCACCAGAAGTTGTCTCATCAGGAAGAAGTACAGTGGAAAGCTAAAAAGAAAAAAGGTACAGTAATATATATATATATATATATACAGATGACTGGTGAAGAAAATGAACTCATCTTGCCAAGTTCATTACAAGTAGTTTTCAAAGGACTCCAGAAACAAACTGACCGGCATGTCAACAGGAACCTCAGAGGGGAAAACTGCCTCCCTCCCATACATCAAAAGAAATGGGGAATATTTTGTAGTGGTCTGCATCTTTGATCTCAACGAAAACAACGTAGCATCCAAGTAGCCGTCCCAGTTGTTCTGCTTCTCACTGTCCAATTTTGTGAGCGCTCTAAGAAAAACAAGGGTGGAACACAAGGGTTGAATTTTAAAAAGAGTTGAACAAGACAAGCCCGCGTCACAAAACTCTACTTAAAGCTTAAAAAGAAATTACCGCTTTATGTTGTCATTGGTTTTCTCATCCAGGCCATTGGTTTGGGGATGATAGGCAGCTGTCACACTTCGGTCAATTCCCAATATGTCACAGAGGCTGTTGTTGAGCTGAAACAAAGTTACTGTAAAAAAAAAAAAAAAAGCACACTGGAATAATTTCTGGTTTGTATTTGTAAAAAAAATGCACATACTTCATTCACAAATTCTCTTCCCTGGTCAGAGAGGATTCTTTTGGGACAGCCATGTCTATATATGATGGAGCAAATATGGCGTCCCACTTCAGCTGCAGTTTTACTCCTTAATGGGAATGCCTCAACCCATTTTAAAAAATAATCTGTGGCTGTTAAAATATACTGGAAGCCAGCCACAGTTTTTGGGAGAGGGCCAGTTAAATCTATACCAATGAGCTTCCACACAGCACACACCTATCAAGGTAAAATACATTTTCAAAATTTCTTTATTAATAGCTATTGTTATCAAGACAAAACTATACACATTTACCTTTATACACTCTAATGGCTGTGCAGCTGTCAAAGGTCTCCCAACCTTCTGGCATTTGTCACATTCCAAGACCTTTAAAAAACAAGCTGTTAATATTTATTTTCACAACAGTTCAAAAAACAAAAAAATAATTCCAAATACATACCCAGTTGTCAATATCGATGGACATGCCAAGCCAGTAAAATCTGGAGCACGTAGCAGATCTTGTTTTTAAGATGCCCGAATGCCCCCCTATTGGAGAGGAGTGAAATTCCTTGAAGAGCTTTTTGGCATCATCTTTAGATTTGATGGCTCTTCTGCTTCCAAAGAAGAGCTCTCTCTCTCTGCAGGGAACAGCCATTGAAAAACTAGAATCATAAAACAGCTATCTTGCCGAGACACTAGCTTCATTTGAATGTATTTCAGATGCTCACCCTTTACTGCAAATTTTGAAGCGTACCTCCTAAGGTTTAATTTCTGGGACTTGCTATACCCAGATGGGTATGATCCCAGAGAAAGAAAGTTAAACACTTCTTCCCACCTTTTCTCCATGGCTATGCAGAGAGACAGGGGATAACTTTACAACACACAAGTGATGTGTAGTGTTATAACACCATACATATCTCGTTATAACAAGTAAGGGATTTACAAAGAAAACAGCTTAAATAATTGACATTATGTTTTCAATTTTAAAGCTAAAATGTCTTAAAAGGTACAGCGACATATACGCACTTATGTTATAACGAGATACATTTGTTTAAAGATAACATGCTGCATGCCAATGTCAGCTAATTTCTTCATTATGCTGAAAAGCCAGTTGTACATGCAAATATTTACAAATATACAGGTCAAAACGCGCATTAAAAGGTTTAAAAAGACATTGCACACCATTAAACAGTCCTTCACGAAGATTCTTCACACTAAGGTTGCATAGATTCAATGGGCGTGGAAACACAGTCCAAGATTTTGTTGTTGCGCATGCGCAAAACCGGAAAGTAGCATTTCTCGATAGGTAGCGCAACTCGACAGAACAACGGTAATAGCTAGAAACATGGTTCCAACGCTAAAATGCTGCTTAGCTGTGCTATTACTTTTCATGCTTGAAAATATTATAGTTTATTTTAGATGAATTTTTAAATGTATTTTTCACGGACTTCAGACCGCTACTGTGTGTGTGTGTGAAGGTTCTTGAAGGTATGTTTCCGAAATGTTTTGAACGCATCTTTCCGATACTTCTTGAACTCGACAAAATGCATTTGACACCGGAGTTTGCCACTATTGGTATCTGCTACCATCACGGAAGCAAGTGAGGAAACCTAAACAGGTAAACTATGTGATTTTTAAACGAAGTTGTTTTTTAAAGAGTAGTTGTGTAATGTTATGTGTTCTAAATGCTTAAACATGTAATGACAACATATCCAGGCGTCTATTGGTTATAGTTAAGGTTAATTTTAACGTTTTTGTTTGGCGAACTTTACACGATTAACTTCGTTATGTTTGTCCATAGGTATACATCATTGTGTTTGGTCATGACATTATTTCTGTTAATGTGTTCGCTAGGCTTTTTTGTAGTTAGCCTGCTTGCTGTCCGTATAGGATCAGCAAGCATGAGTACAGTTATATCATAGCTGCTGTTTGCAGCGCAGACAAACATAAGTTAATGCATTAGTTAACATGTCTTATGTCAAGCAAAGTTATTTTTGATTTGTCAAGCTATATCTTAATATATTCTAACTACAGGTAGAGTCACAAGATTACAGGGCTTTATTTGCTAGCAGTAAGTATAAACAAAGCAGCCTAAACACTGTAGTTGTAGGCAATTACACGTGTTCTTTCTTTCCTTATAATTTGCACTCTCTTTTACCATTACAACATTTTTACTGTTACATTATTTCCAGATTTTTCACTGCTTTCTGCTTAACCTGTAATTAATTTGTAAATCAACAAAACTGCTTTCATACGACTTCTCTCCATCATGCAGTGTGTTAAACCGTGAACACCTATAAAAGACAAAATCATAGTAGTGTGGCCTTGTTATTTTTCAAACTAAAATATTGATTTCACAAATTAGTGTTTATTTACTATTATATTGAGCTGATGATAATCAAATTCCAGATATTCATGAAGAGCTTTAATAGTATGTATTTGATACCATTCTTTGCAAAATGTCATAACATTTATGTTCACTGCATCAACAGTATTTCATAACTTAATTTATTTTATATTTTGATCTGTTATCTTTTCTTACTGGTTTTACTGTAAAATTTTGAACAACTATTTTGTCATTTTGATAGCTGAAAATGTCCTTCTTGTTTTTTAGCACTATTTTACTGTTACCTGGTCTGCTGGTCCCTTTCATGGAATTTAGCAGAACCTACATTCCAGTCAATATATATGGTAAGTTTTACAAGTAAAGTGAACTTAGTCTGTGTTGTCCTATTACACAACTAATATAGTTAAGTACAATACATATTATAAGTATAATACATATTTACTGTGCAGTGGTTACCTGACACAGTAAATACTTGCATGTCACCTGTATTATATTAAATATCATCAATTTCAAAGAATCAGAATTTCTGGAAAAAACACAGTTAAGTAGGTAATGCCAGGTAATCATTAAGGTGTATGTCAAAATCAAATATCCAAAATTGCATTATGCATTCACAAATAAACAATACATAAAAATTACATGTTGTTACATATGGGACTAATAATTAATAAAAATGTCTCGCTTTACTGTTGCATTTTTTGTAACTCTTGATATCTTAAAAGTATATAATTACATATGATGTATATGTGTGTTGTATTTTTTTTAATGTAAGTGAATAACATCAAATGACATGTCACTGATATGCCAATGTTCCTTTTATCATTTCAGAGTATATGTAACACAGGATTCTGTGTTACCTAAACAAGGACAATACCTTTAATGCAACTGCCAGTATCTGTTTCCTCAAAAGACTTGAAGAGAGTACAAAACAAAAGGTACTCTTTCTGTTTTCTCTCTCTTTTTTTTTTGGCGCATGCGCCAAGCTTTTGAAATTGGTAGGTGCATGCACTAACTTCCTCCTAACATTGTAGGCACAAGTGCCAAGCTTCTTCTGACACTGGTAGGCGCAAGCGCCAAGCTTCTTCTGACACTGGTAGGCGCAAGCGCCAAGCTTCTTCTGACACTGGTAGGCACAGGCGCCAAGCTTCTTCTGGCATTGGTAGACGTAAGCGCCAAGCTTCTTCTGGCATTGGTAGGCGCAAGCGCCAAGCTTCTTCTGACACTGGTAGGCACAAGTGCCAAGCTTCTTCTGACACTGGTAGGCACAAGTGCCAAGCTTCTTCTGACACTGGTAGGCGCAAGCGCCAAGCTTCTTCTGACACTGGTAGGCGCAAGCGCCAAGCTTCTTCTGACACTGGTAGGCACAAGCGCCAAGCTTCTTCTGGCACTGGTAGGCGCAAGCGCCAAGCTTCTTCTGACACTGGTAGGCACAGGCGCCAAGCTTCTTCTGGCATTGGTAGACGTAAGCGCCAAGCTTCTTCTGGCATTGGTAGGCACAAGCGCCAAGCTTCTTCTGACACTGGTAGGCGCAAGCGCCAAGCTTCTTCTGACACTGGTAGGCACAAGTGCCAAGCTTCTTCTGACACTGGTAGGCACAAGTGCCAAGCTTCTTCTGACACTGGTAGGCGCAAGCGCCAAGCTTCTTCTGACACTGGTAGGCGCAAGCGCCAAGCTTCTTCTGACACTGGTAGGCACAAGCGCCAAGCTTCTTCTGGCATTGGTAGATGTAAGCGCCAAGCTTCTTCTGGCATTGGTAGGCACAAGTGCCAAGCTTCTTCTGGCATTGGTAGGCACAAGTGCCAAGCTTCTTCTGGCATTGGTAGATGTAAGCGCCAAGCTTCTTCTGGCATTGGTAGACGTAAGCGCCAAGCTTCTTCTGGCATTGGTAGATGTAAGCGCCAAGCTTCTTCTGGCATTGGTAGACGTAAGCGCCAAGCTTCTTCTGGCATTGGTAGGCACAAGTGCCAAGCTTCTTCTGGCATTGGTAGATGTAAGCGCCAAGCTTCTTCTGGCATTGGTAGGCACAAGCGCCAAGCTTCTTCTGGCATTGGTAGGCGCAAGTGCCAAGCTTCTTCTGACACTGGTAGGCACAAGCGCCAAGCTTCTTCTGACATTGGTAGCCGCAAGCGCCAAGCTTCTTCTGGCATTGGTAGACGTAAGTGCCAAGCTTCTTCTGGCATTGGTAGACGTAAGCGCCAAGCTTCTTCTGGCATTGGTAGGCGCAAGCGCCAAGCTTCTTCTGGCATTGGTAGACGCAAGCGCCAAGCTTCTTCTTACACTGGTAGGCGCAAGCGCCAAGCTTCTTCTGACACTGGTAGGCACAAGCGCCAAGCTTTTTCAAGGTAACTCTCATATGGTAACTCAAATATTGTAATCCTATAAAGTTTGTTCCTATAAAATATATCACAATATTGCATTACGGTACAGTGACTTTTCAAGAAATCATCAGTGTACGTGTAACTCACCAACATTTCTTGCATGCCTTCATGAGAATGAAAACATTTCATCAGCTGACCTTGACCTTATTTTGGATAAAGGTGATGTAATGTATCATGAAGCCAGAAAACAATTTCCACGGAGTATTCATTTAGCTGTTGACGAGCTTCCAGGTATGGACGTATGTATACAATGTTGATACAGTACAACCCTCCAGGTTTGGCACATTTCAAGACCCTGTCCCTCAAGCTGTAAATAACTTTCTTGACTTAGAAGCAGGACTGAGCTGTTTGTTATCTGATGTTAGGTATGCATTACTGATAATGGCTGGATTGTGTATTGCTGTATTCAGAAACAGATCAGGCAAATATGGGTTTAATGCTGACATTCACACATCCAAAAGATATGATTGACAGGTTAATCACATGTTTTCAGATGTTAGATGTACAATCCTCATGTTACTATGAATTAAAGCTTGTAGAGTTTTACAGAATACACACAAGCAACCTTTATGACAATTTCTTTGGCTTAGCTAGTACCAGTATAAATAGTACTCTTACATCTGTTATGTTGAATGATGCTGTTCAGAACAAATCAGTATATTGTGTACCACACAAGACAACAGCTATCATAAATGACAATGATTCCACTGTTCCAGTTACACTAGAAGATGCTCATATGTCCACTGAAACTGAATCACAGACACCAGAAACAGTCAACTTCACTTTTTTGCAGTCACAGAACTCTGCACACATGGAGTCAAACACTACTAATGAAATAATATATGACGCTAATAATACCTTTAACAGTGTTTTACAGGAAAGCAGAAAAAAGGTTTTAACAGAAGATACTTTAAAACAAGTGGCAAAACGTAATACTACAAGAGGAAAAAAATTCCTAAAAGCAATAGTTTCTGACAAAAAAGTTTCACAAGCTGAAAATCAAAAACAAAAAGAATATAACGTATAAAGAAAAGAAAAGAATTTACTCACATCAGTACAAAAACAATGTCAAGAAAAAGCAACAGATAAACAATAATGCAAAAATAAACTATCATAATAATCCTAAAGTAAAACAAAACAAACAACAGTACATTATCAAGCGATACCAAAATTGTGCAGATTTTCGAGAGAAGCAAAAACAATTCATTATTGAACGGTACCGTAACAGTACAGAGTTTAGGCAGAAACAAAAACAATTCATTATTCAATGTTACCATAACAGTGCAGAGTTTAGGCAAAAACAGAAACAGTTCATTATTGAACGTTACCGTAACAATGCAGAGTTTAGGCAAAAACAGAAACAATACATCAAAACTCGGTACAGGCAGAATGTTTATTTCAGACAAATACAGCGATCTTATATGACTGACAAAATGCAAAAATGTTTTGCCTTTGCTTAACAACATGGGATATGTCCAAAAAAGAACAAACGATAAGCTTGCTGTCATAAGATTTTACCGTGTATCTCAACAAAAAAATTCTGAATGCTTTTATGCCACATTATTGAAATTATATCTTCCTCACCGATCAGACAATGAACTGAAAAGGACATCGTTCCCCACATATGAGGCCTTCCACAATGATGGATTGGTTTGGCTACAAGGTGCACCACATCCTACTTTCGTCAGATATATTGTCAAACAGAACAAAAATAAATATGAGAAACACAGCAAAGAAATCGAAGATGCTGTTGAAGAGTATGATCAGAACAGAGATGCAATTGATGAATGGTGTAATCTAGCCCCTGAATCTGAACTCATAAGGTTGGAGTGCATTGCAGAACAGCCACAGGACTTAGATGGTGAAAATGAACAGGAAAATGTGCCAGACTACAGTTGACAGCTTACTTCTACAACTGAACTCAGAGCTATCAGAGAGCTCCCTGCTATTGATCCCGTAGTATTACGTCAAATGTACCAAAATCTAAATGAAAAGCAAGCTTTTGTATTTTATGCTGTTCGAGACTGGTGTTTAAAGTGCGTAAATGGCTTAAATCCAGCACAGTTTTTCTTTTACATAAATGGTGGTGCTGGAACAGGAAAGTCACACCTTATTAAATGTATCCATGCTGAAGCGTCTAAGATACTTTGCAAACTCCCAAGACATGCTGAGGAACCTAACATATCTAAACACACCGTCTTTTTAACTGCTTTTACTGGGACTGCAGCATTTAACATTTCAGGAACAACACTACATTCCCTTTTAAAGCTATCAAGAAGTCTGAAACCCCCATACCAAGGACTTGGCAACCAACTTGATGAGGTCAGATCAGACCTACACAATGCTGAAATCATCATTATTGATGAAGTGTCTATGGTTTCAAAGCCACTATTTGCATATGTAGATGCAAGACTCAAACAGATCAAAGGAAGTCAAAAGCCCTTTGGAGGATTGTCAGTAATAGCTGTTGGAATCTTTTATCAGTTACCACCAGTAGGTCCCAACAAACCTCTCTGTCTACATGATCCAACGCAGATTGACTTATGGCAAGAACACTTTCCACTGACTCAAATCATGCGTCAGAAAAATGATGTTGCTTTTGCTAAGATGTTGAACAGAATACGAGTAAAAACTAAATCTGATGAGTTGTCTGATGCCAATAGAGTCTTGCTAACACAAACCATCACTACACCTGCAGTGTGTCCCCCTGATGTGCTGCATGTATTTGCAACTAACAAACAAGTTGACACTCACAACTTACAAACACTGAGTAAACTTCACTCCAACATTATTACAATTGATGCTGATGACTATAAAAAGGACCCAAAAACTGTCAGAATGACTAGACAAGCTAAACCATTTGTAGGTAACAGAAAAGAGTTACCAGACACACTCTCTCTTGCTGAAGGAGCTCGTATCATGCTCACAAGAAATATATATGTGTCACAGGGATTTGCAAATGGTTCTTTTGGCAAACTTGCTAGGTTTGTGACTTCTAAAGAAAATGGATCTACTAATGTTGCTATGCTGGGACTTAAAATGGATGATGAAAATGCTGGAAGGAACTACCGGAACAAAGTACCAGGAGGTCCTGACAATCTACTATATATAGAGAAACTGGAGGAAAATCTGCAACAGAAAGGAGTGGTGCGCTGTCAGTTTCCCATTAAACTTGCTTTTGCATGTACAATACATAAAGTTCAAGGCATGACAACAACATCTGCAGCCATTTCATTAAAGAACATTTTTGAACCTGGAATGGCCTATGTAGCTCTCAGCAGAGTGACATCCCTGAGTGGCCTGTACTTACTAGATATGGATGAGAAAAAAAAAAAATGCTAACCAACACATCACCGAAGCCCTACAAAACATGAGACAAGCCAGCTTTCAGAACATAATGCCACTTCATCACATCTTACAAACAGTCAATAGCCAAGACATTTTAACCCTTGTTCATTCATAATACTGAAGGGTTACCATCTCACATAAATGACATGAAAAGCCACCACGAGCTGTGTCTTCCAGATATTCTGTGCCTAACAGAGACTCACTTACATGGCTCTATTCTTTCTGAAAGACTCAACTTGGAAGGGTATACAATTTTTCATCACAACAGACATCTTTCCTATACAAATTTTCCTCAAATAGCTACAAAACGTGGTGGTGGAGTTGCTATTTATGCAAAAAGCCATGTTCAAGCTAGACAAAAACAGTTTATACATAATGTAACAGACCTTGAATTTGTTGTTTTGCAAGTTGAACTCCCAGTAAAACTATTAATTGCAGCTGTATACAGACCTCCAGACTATTGTATGACAGCATTCCTTTCAAACCTTCAAAACTTACTGAATTCTTTAGAGATCACAGATTATCAGCCAATCATTGTCTGTGGTGATTTTATTGAAAACCTTTTGTCTCATGTTAAGATAAACCAATACTGGAGTTTTTTCAGTCGAGAGGATATACCCAATTAATTAGTGCGGCAACAACAGACAAAAACACACTGCTGGATCTTATATTTATCTCACAACCTCAAAAATGTCTACACTCTGGTGTTATACAAACATATTATAGCTATCATAATGCTACCTACTGTATCATATCCACATGCTGCAGTTAGACATTTCTTAGCAAGTGCAAATGTTTTATAATTATTGAAGTCTATGTGTACCTAATACATCTTAAATATAAATACATATTCTAACCATATCTGCGATGTCAGCTCAACCCCACTTCACCTACACAGCAGATATAGCTATACCACACCTGGACTATACACAGCTATATTGGTGTTGTGTTAGTTCTGAAACTACTACTAACACATTGAATGATATTGTATTATATTTTACATTATATGTTGTCATTGCTTTACTTTGCTTTCTCTGCTATATTATGCTAATTTTTACTCTGTATTAAACCCAAATATTTGTACTTTTCATGTGTTTCTCAAAAATCAGTCTGTTACCACTAACAATGTCATTTCTTTATGATTTTCTTATTTCCATGTTTGTCTGCAGCCTAATCAATTCACTTTGGATAACAATACATGCAAACAGTATTTGCAGTCTGGCCCCTTTATAAAATGACATCAAACACAACCGATTTCTACTATTCAAGTGTACTGAAGGTATTCCAATATACATTTCAATATGTTTATTGCTTCATATTACAAATTATTACATTTACCATGTCGGCTTAAGCAGGATGTCCATCATCATGTTAACCAACTCCACATTTTATTCTGTTTTATGTAAAGTTTATTTGAGACTATTCTTTAATTAATACTCTATTCTCTCTGAATAATGTATACTCTCTGAACAACTCAATGATTTCTCCTTCAGCCACTGCTTGTAACCTTGGGGTAACCATGGACAATCAACTGGCCTTTTCCTCCCATGTTGCTAATGTGACACGCTCATGTCGGTTTCTTCTGTACAACATCAGAAGGATTCGACCATTCCTAGACTGAACTACTGCAACTCTTGTCTGGCAGGTCTTTCTCTGAATGCAATTCATCCACTGCAAATGATCCAAAATGCAGCTGCATGGCTTGTCTTCAACCTGCCTAAGTTCTCCCACACCAGCCCACTGCTACGTTCCCTCCACTGGCTTCCAGTAGCTGCACACATCAGATTCAATGCACTGATGCTTGCCTAAAAAGCCAAGAATCGACCAGCACCATCTTACCTTATTACTCACCCTATTACTCCTCAAACTGCACCACACTCCGTCCGATCTACTAGCACTGCTGGATTGGTCCACCATCTCTCAGGGCAAAAGGTAGGTATACACTCTTCTCTGATCTGACACCAAGGTGGTGGAATGAACTTTCCCTAGATGTCCATACAGCCGAGTCACTGACTGTCTTCAAACGATGTCTAAATACCTACCTTTTCCTGAAGCATTTAAACTAGCTCTTATTTTTCCCTGTTTTTATGTATTGCTATATGTTTAAAAAAAAATCTATTTTAGGCTAATGCTATCCTAAGTCTGTAACCTATTGAACCACTGTTGTTAATATATTCATTAATGGAGACTTTAAGCACTTTTGTACATTGCTCTGAATAAGAGAGTTTTGCATGACCAACGTCATGCACAACAATTCAAACTGACAAGTCAAAATGACGTTTGTGATATCTTTAACTTAGATATCTGCAATTGTCATTAAGGATGTGTGACGAGTTAAATATCGTTTTCAGTGATGTCATTACAGATAACCGTAACTCAGTTCTGACTATTCAAAACTGAATTACAGATATCCCTAACTTTCATTGTGCCTAGGCAAAACTGAATTACAGATTTACAGAACACACACACACTAAATTGTCTTGTTAGCATGCACGTCACTTTACATTTCACTTTACATTTTTTTTACATTAATCCTGTTTCAATTTCATGTGTCAATTTCATATTTGCATTCGCTGTATACACTGTTCTTTGCAAAAAGTGTCACTTTCTTATTTGCACTCACTGTATACACTGCTATTCGCACAAAAGTCGGTCTATATGTTGTTTGTCTGCACTGTCTTGTCTTGTCATCCTTGTCACTTCTGTTGTATGTCTAGTTTATTTATTGCAGCTTAAGTATAGTTTAGTTTTTATTGCACCTTAAGTATAGTTTCTCTATCTCTATGTTTAGCTCTATGTTTGTCTGCGTCACTGTACTTTGTGTTATGTGTAGCACCTGTGGTCTCATTTCACTGTGTACTGCATCTGCTATATATGGTTGAAGTGACAATAAAGCTTCTTTGACTTTGACTTTGATATCTCTAACTGTCATTTTGACTAGTCAGAATGCAATTACAACTAGTCAAAAATATGTTGTTGATATCTGTAATGTTCATTCCAGATAGTCAGCTTTAGCCATTAAACCATAATATGTCCAAGATGGCAGTGCGGCAGTAGCATGCAGCGGCCACTCCGGACCAAAAATGGTGCTATTGTCCCGTTATAGCCCGACTTTCATGGCATATGGACACCAGATACAACGTGTTCATGTGTACGACCACCAGATGCTACTGAATTATGGGAATTGTGCATCAGCCAACATGCTCGATGACCTACGGGAAAAGCTTCGTGATCTCGGCTTGCTGCGGAGATCAGGCCCCAAGCCCTCGGCGTCGCCTGATGCCGGTGACCGGGAGAAGAGTCTACTGTTCATCGGCAGTGGAGTTTGTGACTGTTAGATGCAGACCTTTTTATTTACCCCGGGAATTCACCACCACTTTCATTGTCAGAGTGTACATTCCACCCAGCGCTAATGCTAAGGAGGCTGTGTGCGAGCTGTAATTCAATCATGCAAATCTCAGAACAGTGCTAAATTCCATCAGCATGTGGACTTTGCTACAAGAGGGGCAAACACGCTGGATCTTGTTTACACAAACATTCCTGGTGTGTATCATGCGGAGCCCCGCCCCCATCTCGGCTACTCAGACCACATCTCTGTTATGTTGATTCCAGCATACAGACCACTTGTCAGACGCACCAAACCGGTTCTGAAAAAGGTTAAAACCTGGCCAGCAGGAGCCATCTCTGCTCTTCAGGCCTGTTTCAAGTGCACTGACTGGGACATGTTCAGGGAGGCTGCGACCAACAGCGACACCACAGACTTGGAAGAATACATGTCATCAGTGACCAGCTACATCAGAAAGTGCATTAATGACGTGACTGTCTCCAAGTCCATCAACACACGATCAAACCAGAAGCGGTGGATGACTGCAAAGGTGTGTGCTCTCCTGAAGTCGAGAGACTCTGCCTTCAGAGCTAGAGACAAGGATGCCCTAAGAACTGCACGAGCCAAACTGTCTTGAGCCATTAGAGAGGCAAAGCGTGCACACTCCCAGAGAATCCACAGCCACTTCTGGAGCAGCGGTGACACACTGTGCATGTGGCAAGGCATCCAGTCCATCACCAACTACAGGCAAGCTCCACCTGCCTGTGACAGTGATGCCTCCCTTGCAGATGTGCTGAACAGCTTCTACGCTCTGTTTGAGGCACGAAATGACGTGACAGCAAAGAAGACCATCTCTTCTCCAGAGGACCAGGTGCTCTGTCTCACAACGGCTGACGTAAGGAAAACTCTACGCAGAGTTAACCCACGGAAAGTTGCTGGACCAGACAACATTCCTGGCAGAGTGCTCAGGAAATGTGCATAACAGCTAGCAGATGTCTTCACAGACATCTTCAACATCTCCCTGAGCAGTGCCGTCATCCCAACATGCCTAAAGTCAACCACCATCGTGGTTGAAGAAACAACCACCAAGAAGTCTCCAGTGTCCTGTCTCAATGACTACCATCCCGTTGCACTCACACCCATCATCATGAAGTGCTTTGAGAGGCTCGTCATGAGGCACATTAAGAATCTGATGCCACCTTCACTTGACCCCATGCAGTTTGCATATCGTCCAAATCACTCCACAGACGATGCCATCACCACAACCCTCCATCTTTCCCTCACATACCTGGACTATATAGACACTTACATGTTCATTGACTTCAGTTCAGCATTCAATACGATCATTCCTCAGCACCTGATCGAGAAGCTGAGTCTGCTGGGCATCAACACCTCCCTCTGCAATTGGATCCTGGATTTCCTGACTGGAAGACCTCAGTCAGTCTGGATCGGGAACAGCATCTCCAGCACCACCACACTGAGCAGTGGAGCACCTCAGGGCTGCGTGCTCAGTCCACTGCTGTTCACTCTGCTGACTCATGACTGTGCAGCAATGCACAGCTCCAACCATATCATCAAGTTCGCTGATGACACGACAATGGTGGGTCTCATCAGCAAGAACGACGAGTCAGCATACAGAGAGGAGGCGCAGCGGCTAACAGCCTGGTGTAAAGCCAGCAACCTGTCTCTGAACGTTGACAAGACTAAAGATATGGTTGTTGACTTCAGGAGAGCACAGAGTGACAATTCTCCATTGAACATCGATGGGTCCATCGTGGAGATCATCAAGAGCACCAAATTCCTTGGTGTTCACATGGCGGAGGACCTCACCTGGTCACTTAACATCAGCTCCATCACCAGAAAAGCCCAGCAGTGTCTCTACTTCCTGCGAAGGCTGAGGAAGGATCATCTCCCACCTCCCATCCTGACCACCTTTTACAAAGGGACCATCAAGAGCATCCTGAGCAACTGCATCACTGCCTGGTTTTGGAATTGCACCTTCAGCGGATAGCGAGGACAGCTGAGAAGATCATCGGAGTCTCTCTTCCCTCTATTACAGACATTTACTCCACACGTTGCATCCGCAAAGCTAACCGCATTGTGGATGATCCCACACACCCCTCACACACACTCTTCACCCTTCTGCCATCCAAAAAGAGGTACCAGAGCAGTCGGACCTGCAAAACCAGACTGTTGAACAGCTTCTTCCCTCAGGCAATCAGGTATCTCAACAGAGAACTGAACTGAGCTGGACACGGGCACGGGCACACGCACACACACACACACACACACACACACACATACAACCAAGATCTGATCTCAACAGAGAAACTGAACTCTGCTGGACACGGACACACACACAACACACACACGCACAAAAACGGAGAACTGTGTTCCCAACAAGAACTGAACTGTGCTGGACACACACACATACACACACACAAATTGTCCTGTTTGCACATATAGGTCACTTTACACTTTATATTGATCCTGTTACCATGTTAACTTTAATATTTGCACTCACTGTCAACACTATTCTTTTGCACAGAGTAGGTCTATATGTTGTTTGTCTGCACTGTCTTTTCTTGTCATCCTGTGCACTTGTATGTCTAGTTATTCTTGCACCTTAAGTAGTTTTATCTCTATGTTTATCTCTGTTTGTCTGCATCACTGTACTTTGTCTTTGTTATGTGTAGCACCTTTGGTCTAGGAGGAACCTTGTTTCACGTCACCGTGTACTGCATCAGCAATATATGGTTGAAGTGACAATAAAGTTTCTTTGACTTGACTTTGACTTTGAAATAAAGCGGCTTGCCATAGGCGCCTGCACTGGCCTTAAGGCAGATTTCTTTCACCCTGGCAACACATGATGTAAGTGACTGGCTGAAGTATGATTGGATAAATACTCTTATCATAAATATACACTACTGGAAGCAGCACATCCAGGAGAAAAGCTATGAAATATAGAGAATAGACTATTGGGAATAATTTAATATACATGCATGGAAAAATATATAAAATATATTAAAATGCAAGTCAGTGATTCAGATCACTGCTGTTTAGGCCAGCAGAGAAGGCCTCCCAGATAGCAAAATAGGTCTAGCCCAGATCTGGCCCACACAATGCACTTGCACTCGGCCCACATACCAAAAAGAATGACTGCCCTTCGACATGGGCCAGCACAGGGCCAGCACTGGACCATACCACATAAACCAAACCATAACCGGGCCACATCTGGCATGCCATCATATAAACAGTGCCATCACTGCCAGACCTGGTCTGCATCTGGTTGACATACCACTTGCCATGCCAGAAGTCAGCCAGCAGTGCCGGCTTAATGCCAGATCTGGCCCAGACCCGTCTGCTATGTGGGATTGCTGGCCCTGATGGCTCACCACTGGGTCTCAGTAAAGTTCAAGCTTGCGTTCATACAAAATCTATTAAAATGTGAATTAAATTCATTAAAAAAATTAAAAGTGCATAATCAGAAAATTTGATAAAGAAAAAGCTTTTGTGTAGGGGAACCTACAAATTCTCGTCAGTGTTTGGGTAACACGCGAGGGGGGCGTGGTCTTCGAGGCGCGACAGGTAGCACGACAAGTGTGAGATGTTCATGAACCGTGTTGACATTGGGAAAATCATATTCAGTAAAACAGTGGAGTTTAGACACGTGATAAACAGTGGAGTCGCGTGATGCTGAGAGGCTTTGTTTATTTCTGGACGATTTTGAAAGTGAAAGTGAGAAACGGTTTCTTCCGGTTGCCGTGCCCGCGTGTGTATTAAGATAATTAGGCGGCTAGCGCTTAGCCATTTAGCTTCAGTGAGCTCGCATAACTCCGTGCTTCTTTTAATGTTCGGCATCCAGTTTTTGTTTTATACGTTCTAGCGAACATAAAACGTAGTAGATGCCAAAGCTTGCTGTGAGAGAAGAATCAGCTGTTTCACTGGAGTGAGTCTTAATAAAGGGTTGTAATCCCTGAACTGTTTCACGTTAGCCGACACTGCAGCATAATTGGATATAGGAGACAAAATGTTTTTAGGAGCCTTCCCCTGCCATCTGAAGGACAACATTCAGCGTCTTGTTCCAGACAGAAAAGTGGTGATGTACAGTTGGATTTAGTAATGTCCTGTTGGATTTCCTCTGGTGGACTTTCCTCCAAGTTGTGAACAGAGTTAAGATTTCTGTGTACATTTATTGATGTTCCTCAAGAGATTGTCATTCTTAATGTTGAAACTGATTGAAACAATTGTTGAATTTACTGATTGCAGTTTAATGTAAAGTTGATTGCTTTTATTATTTTTTTTTATTTCTTTGGACTTTATTTCAATACGTGATTGCTTGTTTGAATTAAATACTGATTTATTCTTTCAAAGAAAGAGAATACAAAGGTATTTCGTAAAGTAGATTTGTCAGTTCAATCAAAAACTGCAAATTATAGTCCTGAGTCACGTAATAAGAGGTGGGGGCATCTCGCTATCATGTTTGATCCGGGGATTTCTAGTAGTTAAGTACATTCTCTTCAAGCCCACTATAGCCATATTGCTAGATTCAAAATCAAGCCAGTTTTGCATCATGTAGTAACCTGATTGGATCCTAAAAATTGTGCTAAATTGACTAAACTCCACATTATTCTTGACTTTGCTCAAAATTATGTGTTGAGTCTTGAGATCAGATCAGATCGTTGAGTGTGTGTGTGTTTGTGTTTGATACAGTTCAGTTCAGGATGTTGAGGATCCTGATGGCTTGAGAGATGAAATTGTTACAGGGTCTGGTTGTGAGGGTCCAAAAGCTTTGAAGAGTGTGTTTGAGGGGTGTGTGGGAACATCACAAATTCTGCTGTTGGCTTTGCAGATGCAGCATGTGGTCCTGAATTGTCTATGATAGAGGGAAGAGAGACTCAGTGACCAGATGAAGTTCGCCGTCAGATGAATGCCAAGGAATTTGGTGCTCTTGATGATCTCCACAGAGGATCCGTCAATGTATAGTGGAGAATGGCCTCTGTGCTCTCCTTAAGTCAACAACCATCTCTTTTGTTTTGTGAACATTCAGAGTCAGGTTGTTGGCATTACACCAGGCTGTTAGCTGTTGCACCTCCTCTCTGGATGCTGGATGAGGCCCAGATGCAGGGTTGTGGTGATGGCATTGCCTGTGGAGCAGTGTGGATGATACGCAAACTGCATGTGGTCCAGTGAGGGTGTTACCTGGGTCTTGATGTGCCTCATGACAAGCCTTTCAAGCACTTCATAACGATGGGTGTGAGTGCAACAGGATGATAGTCATTATGGCAGGAAACCATATACTTCTTTTGTTGTCTTGAGGCATGTAGGAACAATGGTGGTGATCAGGGAAATGTTGGAGATGTCAGTGAATAGATCCACTACCTGTTCTGCACATGGGTTAACTGTGCGTAAAGTTCTCCTCATATCAGTCGTGCTTAGACAGAGCACCTCGTCATTGGGAGGAGGGATGGTCTTCCTCACCACCACGTTGTTATGCACCTCAAACCGAGCATAGAAGTCGTTCAGCACATCTGGGAGGGAGGCATCACTGTCACTGGCAGGTGAAGTTGTCTTGCAGTTAGTGATTGTCTGGTTGCCCTGCCACATGCACCAGGTGTCTCCCCTGTCCTGAAAGTGTCCATTGATTCTCTAGGCATGTGCATGCTTTGCCTCTCGGGACAGTTTGGCTCTTGTTGTTTTTAAGGCCGTCTTGTACCCTGAAATACTTGTGGTAATTAAGGAGAAGCAGGGAAGAAATGTGAGTTATGAGTGAATGTGTGGAATGATCATGTGACGTGCAGGGGCTGATGGGTAGTGTAGTTCTGCAACATACTGCATCACCATGACAAAAAGATTAAACCAATGATGCTGCATCATGTTATTTCAACTGTCTCTGACCAGCTATGGAATTTATGCAAATGTTTGTTTACAAAGCCTCCTGTTCATAAACACACACACACACACACACACATACACACACACAGCTAGCTGCACCTCATTCAAATAACAAGAAACACAATGAACTTTCTGTTGCTAATGGTCCATTTGAAAATGGTCAGTTCCTTGGAAAGAGACAGGTCTGAACCTGTGACTAAACTGATCCTGAGATAATAACTGATTCTCGGCCAGTATGAAAAAGAACTGAGAGGAAATATAGGAGAAGGAACACATAACACATACGCAGTGTGTGATCATTATAATCATCATTTTGCGATCACTTTGATAACATTCAATTGAGAAATAAAAAAATTCTAAAATTTCCAGGATTTAGAGCTTTTTTTCTTGTCAGACTGTCATTTATTAGTTTTTTTTAAAGGTCTCTATCAACATGCAAAGTAATTGATGCTTCCTGTTCGCCGGTGCCGACAGATCAGATGTTGTCCCTGATAGGAAAATAAAGCTGTAAAGGCAGAGGGATGGGAGGGGTTGATAAAAGAGGACAGGGAAATAATGTGATCTCTGTCCAGTTCAGGAGCAGAAGGTGAGAAGAAGAAGAGCAGAAAGACGAGTGAACAAACTCACAACACACAACCTGGGAGCTTTTATACTATTCACTGCAGCAGTAAAGTCCAGGAGAAACATTCCAGGTATGAATATTCTACTTGTTTACATGTTTGTAGTTGAGTTGTAGTTATAAACTGTTAGTACTTTATATAATATATATATATATAACAGAGTTTAACGTATATTTTTTTCAACAAAATATCAGATTATTTCAGTTGCCTTGCTTTTCTCAAGTAAGAGAGTGTGTGTGTGCCAAGCTAATTTTTTTCACATTTTCTCTATCCTGATATTTTTATTGTCATAAATGAAGCCATTTGTTGGGATGTACTGTAGGTGTAGCAGAAAGGTGTAACATGAGGTGTAACATTCCATATTCACAGCCGGAGAGACCCAAGTGATCCTCCACCATAGTTTGTGGTCTATTGTTTATCTCTAGACTAGGGGTTGAATTAACTCTAGACTAGGGCTTGACAGATTTTTTCCTTGTGATCACTATATTAGCCTGATATCTGAACATTTGACTATGTGACTGCATGTGTTTTGGACTGCTGATATTCAGAATAAAATACTTAAAAGTACCATGAAAAGATCAACATAGATTTGTTCAAAGAGAGGTTTATTTTTACCATCCAAGAGATTCTGCTTAACATAAAAAAGTAAATGAAATATAATGGTATGTCAGAAGGCAGAGGTCAGTGTGCTGCAGGGAAGAACAGGAGTTCATTTTACTAGACAATGTATCACAATATCCAGTATCCTCCTGATGATGTAATCATTTAAACCCCACCCCTTTTCAGCATCATGTCACTCTGTGACACATTACTGCCTGCTCCACTGGTCACAAAACACCGAGCACATCACCGTTAACTGTACACAAGGTAAATAAACAAGGTAATGTTTAATAAAATCTTTATTTAGATGTTAATGGAATTTGTATTTTTTTTTCTTTTTTTTACACTGCATCAATATTTTTTATTTACATTATTATGTTGCTCACAGTAGTATCTGGCACAGGGGCATAAATTCCTCATTGTTATCACTTTGTGAATGAAAATAAAACCTGGAGTGAAGCTCAGACTTACTGCAGAGTGAATTACACTGATCTGGCAACCATTAATAACATGGGAGAGATGAAGAAGCTGAATCAGAAACACTGATGAAGGAAAATACAAAGAAAGCTTGGACTGGTCTACAGACCACTGACCTGGTATGTGTGGAACCAAACTGAGAATGAGGAGATCTGAAGAGTGATTAATATTTCACTGCACACGAAACTTTCAATCGGTCTGTTTAATGACTCCTGGAAGTGGTCAGATCAGAGTAACTCCTCATTCAGATACTGGAGCTCTGACAAAACCAGTGGAGGTTTGAACTGTTCTGCAGTGTCTGAGTCTGAGCAACGTTACTGGAATGATGTAACTGCACAGATGTACTGGAACTGCACAGAAAAACTTCCGTTCATCTGCCATGAGAGAGTTACATGATGGTGTTTAAACAAAATATTTGTTTTTTTATTATATTAATGAATACTGATGCTGTTTTGTATTGTAATGAACTGCATACAATACACTTTGTTTTCTAAATACAATCACAATGAAACTTTTGTGTAAGTACATAACTTTGCAAAAAAAAAAAACCCATAATTTTCAGAATACTATATCCAGATTTCTAGTTTAATGTTCATCTTCTAAAGATGAGCTTAAAAAGCAATAATGGGTTGTAAATGTTCACTTTAGCTTTTAGTGAATGCTGCTTTTTTTCAGAATTTCTGATCCTGGTTAAGGAGAATCTGACCTGGTGGGAAGCTCTGACATACTGCAGGAACCATCATCATGACCTGGTCTCAGTGCGCACTGAGGAGATGCAGTTCTGGGTGAAGGAAGTGGCTCAAAATGCCTCCACTGAACACTGGAGAATGGGACCTGGAATGAAGACTCCAGCCATGAGAAGAGAAGTGGAGCAGTGCAGTCTGGAGGAGAGGAGAAGTGGATCGAGCTGCATGAGAGCCACAAGCTCAACTTCATCTGCTCTGTGATGGTTAGTCACAGTTTATGTATGCATGTGTTTTAATGTGCTTTTTTGATATTGCAATTAAAATTGTTTCTTTGTCTTTGAAGATTTGTTGTTATATACATGAAGACTGAAGACTAGCTGTGGTCCAACATCTGTATCCAGCATCAGCTGATCTACAGTACTGTCTCATTTATACTCTTCTACATTAATATTATTATTGTATGCTCTTAATGCAGATGTTTCATCAAATTTTTAATGTTGTATTCAGTAAACCCCACTGTCTCCTTACAGTATGATCTGCAGTATGTTACCTATATTATACTTACTTTTCTTGTTAAAAAAGGGTTTATGTATGTTTCTATACCTGGGATTTCTGGGTGCTTCCTTCTTTAATGTGTAAGAATATGGACTGTGATGACTGCTGCCAGTTAAGTTTCCTATAAAAAAAAAACCAAAACATTTCAAGTACATATTTTAGTGTATCTCTGCATTTTGTGTTCCACTTCACAAACATATACACACACATGAAGGGATAAAAGTTAGGGTAATTTTTTAATTTGTCGTTTGGTCATAATTTCATTTGTTTATCATCAAACCAAAATCACCTTCACTAAATAGAAAATCCCATATTTTTGTCTTGTTCATTGTTTTACGCTCCAAAAGGGATTTAGTGAAGAAGAAGGACCTCAGGCACAACTCTTGTTCAGTCAACAGTTAATCATATACTGAGGTTTAAACCCACATTGTTCCACATATTAGAACAGAATGCTAAACTGTTCACCTAGCACCCACATTTACATTTGTGTATTCAGAGCCTCACATCATTCAGGCTATTTTTGCCTATGTTGCAGGAGAAGCAATTGTCTCAATGGTTAATTGTTTGGTGCTTTAGCCAATCAGCAGCACTATTGCCTGTATAGTTTATATTGTAGCATATAAACCGGAAGCATGCGTGCCACCTGGGATGCGTCACTTGTAGTAGACTGCTGCATCGTTAAGAAATATAAACTAGATCTTAACGAATTATCAAATTATAGACCGATTTCAAACCTTCTGTTTATGTCTAAAATATTAGAAAAGGTTGTGTCTGCTCAGTTATGCTCCTTCTTACAGGTAAACAATATCTTTGTAGAATTTCAGTCAGGTTTTAGGCCCCATCATAGCACAGAAACTGTGCTAGTTAAAATCACAAATGACAAGTTTAGCTTTGGACCCAGGCTGCACCTCAATATTAGTTTTACTTCATCTTAGTGCTGAAGTCGACACTATATACCATGACATTCTGCTAGATCACTTACAAAATTATACAGGTATTCAGGGACAGGCATTAAAAGGGTTCAGATCCTACCTGTCTGATCGATACCATTTTGTAGTTTTCAACGGAGAACTATCCAGTGTAATGCCAGTGAAATATAGGGTCCCACAAGGATCAGTTTAGGACCTCTGCTGTTATGCACATGCTTCTCTTGGGTAACATCATTAGAAGGTATGTGTCAGGCATGCATTTCCGGGTTCGGCGACGCCACTTCCGGTTCCGTGATGCAACTTCCGGTTTCACGATCTCACTTCCAGTTTCTGCCATTTTATGTTCGTCAGCCATATATAAGCCAGCGGGCGGCTCATGCTCCTTGCCCGATGGTCTCTTCAGTCAGCCTTGAGCTTCTGAGAAGTCATCCTGCCTTTTTCTTCAGTTTCTGTCTGCCTGGTTTGTCTCTGCCTTGCTTCTGTTATTGACTCTGCCTGCTCTATGTTTCACCTCTTCTCTGGATTGTGGATATTGGATTATATTCACTTGCTGTCCCTGCCTGCCCCGTGTTTTCAGTGTTCTCAGGATTTGGATTATTGGACTGTATGCTGTTGCTGACTCTACCTGCATTGTTTTCTACCTGCTCCCCATTCTGGATTATTGGACTGTGTTCAGTTGCTGTCCCCGCCTGCTCCGTGTTTTTCATCTTCTCTAGATTTGGATTATTGGACTGTATGCTGTTGCTGCCTCTGCCGGCATTGTTTTCTACCTTTTCCCCATTTTGGATTATTGGACTTTGTTTCTATTATTGATTCTGCCCAGCCTGCTTTATCCTGGTTTTCAGTTTTTCGATTCGTGTTGTCTGAGAACTCTGCCATTTTCAGTGCCTTTCTTAATAAAAGACTCTAGTTTTGAACTTTTGACTGTGTTCTGCATTTGGGTCCTCACCTGCCTCCTCTGACAGTACCATCTGGCCAACTGGACCCAGCAGAGCCACAGAACATGCAGACCCTTCTCAGCTCTTTGTCTGAGACCTCCGCCTCTCACGAATGCCATCTCCAGGACCTCGCCTCAGCTACACACAAACTGATCTGTCGCATGAATCAGCTTTCAGTTACTCCACCCTCTTCAGCTCCCTCGGCAACAACGACACCCACAAGCTCACCAAATCATCTTCAGGAGCCACACCTGCCTCACCCTGAATGCTTCTCCGGTGAACCAGGACTATGCCGTGCATTTCTGATGCAATGCTCAGTGATCTTCGGACTTCAACCCTCTTCCTTCCTGTCAGACCGCTCCAAGGTAGCATAAGTCATCTCCCTGTTGTCAAGCAAGGCCAAGCTCTGGGCGACCACCGTGTGGGAACGTCAGTCTGAACTCTGCTCCTCCTTTGAGTCTTTTTCCGATGAACTCCGCAAGGTCTTTGAAGCCTCGGCTCCCCAACAAGACACTGCGTGCTCCCTCTTCAAAGCATCACAAGAGAGCCTAACTGTGGCGGAATATGCGGTGGATTTTCACACGGCTGCCATCGACAGCGGGTGGAATGCCACCGCCCTCTATGATGCCTTCTATCGGGGGCTGGCTTCTGAGATTAAGGATGAGCTCATTGCCCAGGAGCTACCAGTCGACCTCGACAACCTGATCACCCTGGCTACCCACATCGATCGACGCATTCGGGAACGCTGAACTGAAAGTTTGGCGCAATGTCTCGGGCGACCCAACTACCGACCCACTGTCTCTCACTCCCCGCCTTCTCCTACCCTCCCTGTCTCTGCAACCAGGAGCTCTCATCTAGCCCAAGCCTTGGAGATCGGCCGTCATCACTTATCCCCTACTGAGAAGGACAGGCGTCGGGCCTCAGGACTATGCCTGTACTGTGGAGAGGCTGGACACTTTGCTGCTTCCTGCCCGGCAAAAGGCTGGGCTTGTCTACAACCCTCAGTCCCTTCCAAGCCACTCCTCAAGATCCGCATCTCAGTCGACCAGCAGGGCCGTGACCCATCTGCCTTTGTGGACTCTGGGGCTGACTCTGAATTCATGGACCAGGAACTAGCTAAACAACTAGTCCTTGAGATGGTGCCTCTGTCCTCTGTCCTCCAGGTTCGAGCCTTGGACAGCCACATCCTCCATCATGCCTCCCAAACCCTTGCTTGTCACTATCTCTGAACATCACCAAGAGTGGATGTCCTTTCTTCTCATCCCTTCGCCATTCGCCCCGTTATGTTGGGCTTTCCATGGCTCTGGAAGAACAATCCTCATGTGGACTGGACCAGCGGTCATATTCTGGTTTGGGGCACCTACTGCCTAGCCCATTGCCTAGGATCTGCACCTCCGACCAGGGTGTCTGACATGGACGAACCACCTCCTGACCTCAGCTCAGTACCCTCCAATTATCATGACCTGGGAATGGCATTCAGCAAGGCCAGAGACTCCTCCTTACCCCCTCATTGCCCATATGACTGTGTGATTGACCTCCTGCCTGGCACTACCTCACTACCTGGCACTACTACTACTACTGGTCATCTCTACTAGCTTTTGGGACCCAAAAGAGAGGCCATGACCCAATATATTCAAGATTCCCTTGCAGCTGGGATCATTCATCCTTCTTCCTCACCTGCCGGGGCTGGGTTCTTCTTTGTAGGGAAGAAGGCTGGGTCCCTGCTTCTATGCATTGACTACCATGGGCTTAATGCCATTACTGTCAAGAACCATTACGAATGAAAGCCTTTATTTGTCACATATACATTACAGCACAGTGAAATTCTTTCTTCGCATATCCCATCCTTGGAGGTTGGGGTCAGAGCGCAGGGTCAGCCATGATACGGCACCCCTGGAGCAGAGAGGGTTAAGGGCCTTGCTCAAGGGCCCAACAGTGGCAACTTGGCGGTGCTGGGGCTTGAACTCCTGATCTTCCGGTCAACGACCCAGAGCCTTAACCACTTGAGCCACCACTGCCCTATATTACCCATTATCCCTCATGTCCACTGCTTTTGAACTCCTCCAGGGGGCTACTGTCTTCACTAAACTCAATCTCTGCAACGCCGCTCTGCATCTGGTGTGCATTCGAGAGGGAGATGAATGGAGGACCGCCTTTAACACCCCAACAGGCCATTATGAATATGCCATTGGGCTCACTAATGCCCCTGCTGTGTTCCAAGCCCTGGTCAACAACATCCTTTGAGACTACCTCAACCAGTTTGTTTTTGTTTACTTGGCCGACATCCTCATCTTGTCCCGCTCCCTGGAGGATCATGTTCACCATTGAATTTCTGCATCTCAGCATGAATTTCTACCGGAAGTTCATCAGAGGTTACAGTGCTGTTGCAGCACCCATGCACTGACTCACTTCCTTGCTGCACCCCATTTCATGGACTCCAGAGGCTGAGCAAGCCTTTGCCCAACTTAAGAAGCTCTTCACTACTGCTCCTGTCCTGACCCTTCCGGACCCGTCCCGCCAGTTTGTGGTTGAAGTGGATGCATCAGACCGTGGGGTGGGGGCTGTCCTGTCCCAAAGGGCTTCTAAGGACAATCGACTTCACCCCTGTGCCTTTTTCTCTCACTGCCTTTCTCCAGCTGAACAGAAGTATGCCATCGGTAAACGGGAGCTTCTGGCAGTGAAACTGGCCATGGAAGAGTGGCGCCACTGGTTGGAGGGCAGAGAGCAGCCTTTCATTGTATGGACAGACCACAGAAATCTAGAATACCTTCAGACAACCAAACGACTCAATCCTCAACAGGCTCGTTGGGGGCTGTTCTTCAAGTATTTTAACTTCACCCTCTCATTCTGCCCTGGTTCAAAGAATGGTAAACTGGACCCCCTTTCATGACAGTTCACCCCCGATGAGGATGACTCAGCTCCTGAACACATCCTCCCTTTGTCAGTGACTATCTGTGCCCTCCACCTGGGGATCGAAAGGAGAGTGCAGTAGGCAACCTCAGGGATACAGATTCCAGACAACTGCTCCAGGAACAGACTCTTTGTCTCTGATCACCTTAGTTCTCAGGTCATCCAGTGGTGCCACAGCAGCCACCTCTTTTGTCATCCCGGGGTTTCCCACACCTTATCTACTCTCCAACAGTGTTTCTGGTGGCCATCACTCAAGTGCGACATCCAGAGATTTGTGGCAGCCTGTCCCATCTGTGATTAGCATAAATCATCCAGAACCAGCCGGGCTCCTGCACCCCCTTCTGACCCCCAGACGACCTTGGTCCCATATCTCCCTGGACTTTATCACCAGACTACCACCATCTGCCGGGCACACCACCATCCTTACTGTGGTTGACCGGTTCTCCAAAATGGTCCATTTCGTGCCCTTGGCCAAACTTCCCTCTGCCAAGGAGACTGCCCAGATGCTACTATTACATGTCTTCTGCTTACACGGGTTGCCTCACAATATTGTGGCAATACGGTGTCAGACCGGGGGCCACAGTTCACCTCGAGATTCTGGAAGGAGTTCTGTCACCTCCTGGGTACTTCCATCAGTCTTTCTTCTGGTTTCCACCAGCAAACCAATGGAGTGGAGCAATTAAATCAAGAGTTGGAGACCGGGCTCAGAATCCTCTGCTCTGAAGACCCTACGTCCTGGTCATCCAAACTCATATGGGTCGAATATGCCCACAACTCTCTTCCCACTGCGGCCACAGGCCTCTCCCCTTTCCAGGCTGCTTATGGCTATCAACCACCTCTGTTCTCCTCCCAATAATTAGGGGCCTAAGTCCCCTCTGCCCTCACTCTGGTTAAACGGTGTCGACGGGTCTGGAAGAGGACCGGCTTAGTGCTTCTCCGTTCATCCCAAAGCTATGCTCGGTGGGCCAATCGTAAGCGCCATGAGTTTGGCTGTCCACTCCGGATCACCTCTCGGAAGCTCGCTCCTCGCTTTGTTGGTCCATTCCCGATCTCTAAAGTGCTCAATCCAGTATCCATCCGACTCAAGCTCCCCCGGGCCCTTCGCATCCACCCTACGTTCCATGTCTTCAGACTCAAGCCTGTCTGAGCCTGTTCGCTAGCATGAGATTAGTTTCCACTGTTATGCTGATGATACCCAGTTATGTATTTCAAAACCAGCTGAAATATCTAAATTGACTAGATGTGTTAAAGATATAAAAAATTGGATGAATTATAATTTTCTATTATTAAATTCAGAAAAGACAGAGAGATATTACTTATTGGTCCTAAAACCTGTACACAGAAGCTTTCACAATTCAACTTGCATTTAGAAGGATGTACTATTACTCCTAGCTTCAAAGCAAAAGACCTGGTCCTTTGAAAATCATATCTGCAATATTACAAAAACAGCCTTTTTCAACCTAAGAAATATTGCCAAGCTTAGAAACATCTTATTTGTATCTGATGCAGAAAAACTAGTCCATGTGTTCATGACCTCCAGACTGGACTATTGTATTACATTAGTGGGTGGTTGTCCTGCATCTTCAATAAAAAAGCTACAGTTAGTTCAGGATGCAGCCATGCATTTTCAAGGTCAAGAAAATATGAACATATAACCCCAATGTTATCATCCCTGCACTGGCAACCTGTTAAATTTAGAATTGATTACAAAATATTGCTACTTATGTTCAATGCTATAAATGGTTTAGCTTTTACATATCTAACCTGCCTTCTAATGTGCTACAATCCATCAATTTTGTCTTCTGGTAGTTCCTAGAACAAGTCTACTAAAGGGGGTAGAGCATTTTTGTATTTAGCGCCTAAACTTTGGAATAACACTCCTGACCGTGTTCGGGGCTTAGACACAGTCTCCCAGTTTAAACATAGATTAAGGACCTATCTCTTTAGCCAGGCATTCAAGTAATACAGCCCACAACCATGTGCTCCAGTACATCTGATCAAAAGCACACTATCATCTAGTGCTTGCTAATATTATGAACAGCAGCTATGCTAATTCTTTTCCCCTTGTTTTCCTTTTTTACCTATCCTGAACCATCTAGAGATTATGGCACCTCCAATTGTGTTCCGCTTCTCAAAGATTTCTTACGTTTAGTGAAAAAGGCCAACCCTTCAAGTATCCCAAGGCAACCAGAGATGGACCGGCTCTAGTTGGATTCTGCTTCATGAAGATTTCGGGTGTTGGAAGAGAAGATGCCAACCCCATGCAGACTTTGAGGGCAACAACCTCCTAATCAACACAAAACATAACATTCTACATATGCTGTATCTGCATCACACAACTCCAACTGACTGTAGAAAGGAAATTGTTCATAATCACACTCTCTGGTGTTTATAATAATTTACAAACACACTCTCCGGTGTCACCCAAATGAGGATTGGTTCCATTTTGAGTCTAGATTCCTCTCAAGCTTTTTTCCTCTTAACATCTAAGGGAGTTTTTCCTTGCCACAGTTTCCTCAGGATTGCTCACTAGGGATGATTTTGTCTAAGACTAATCTTGGACTTTTGTACTATGTTTCTTATGTTCTGTAAAGTTACTTTGAGACAATGTCCATTGTTAAAAGTGCTATACAAATAAAATTGAATTGAATTGTATTCTCCTTTTTCTCAGTTATACTCACTGCAGCACACTTCTTTGTACCATCTGTATTATTCACCCAGTCAGAGCTTCAGTATTTCAATGAGGACATACTCTGATCACTTCCAGGAGTCATTAAACAGACTGATTCAAACGCACATAAATGATGAACTTTGAATCACTCCCCAGATCTCCTCATTCTCAGTTCGGCTCCTCACACTGACCAGGTCATTGTATTTCTCTCTGAAGTAAATCTGAGCATTTTTTAATCATTAGGCATCTATTAGTGTTTACATTAGAAATTAATACACATTCTGAATTAGTTATTTATGGCTAAATTACAGTATCTCACAAAAATGAGTACACCCCTCACATTTTTGTAAATATTTTATTTCTTTTCATGTGACAACACTGAAGAAATGACACTCTGCTACAGTGTAAAGTAGTGAGTGTACAGCCTGTATAACAGTATAAATTTGCTGTCCCCTCAAAATAACTCAAAACACAGCCATTAATGTCTAAACTGTTGGCAACAAAAGTGAGTACACCCCTAAGTGGAAATGTCCAAATTGGGCCCAATTAGCCATTTACCCTCTCCGGTGTCATGTGACTCATTAGTGTTACAAGGTCTCAGGTGTGAATGGGGAGCAGGTGTGTTAAATTTGGTGTTATCGCTCTCACACCCTCTCATACTGGTCACTGGAAGTCCAACATGGCACCTCATGGCAAAGAACTCTCTGAGGATCTGAAAAAAAGAACTCTACATAAAGATGGTGCACAAGAAAGCCTGCATACAGTTTGCTGAAAACAAGCAGACTAAGGACATGGCCAGAACCATGTCCTGTGGTCCGATGAGACCAAGATAAATTTATTTGGTTCAGATGGTGTCAAGTGTGTGTGGCAGCAACCAGGTGAAGAGTACAAAGACAAGTGTGTCTTGCCTACAGTCAAGCATGGTGGTGTGAGTGTCATAGTCTGGGCCTGCATGAGTGCTGCCGGCACTGGGGAGCTACAGTTCATTGAGGGAACCATGAATGCTAACATGTAATTTGACATACTGAAGCAGAACATGATCCCCTCCCTTCGGAGCCTGGGCTGCAGGGCAGTATTCCAACGTGATAACGACCCCAAACACACCTCCAAGACGACCACTGCCTTGCTAAAGAAGCTGAGGATAAAGGTAATGGACTGGCCAAGCATGTCTCCAGACATAAACCCTAAGGTGGGGGAGCGCAAGGTCTCTAACATCCACCAGCTCTGTGATGCCATCATGGAGGAGTGGAAGAGGACTCCAGTGGCAACCTGTGAAGCTCTGGTGAACTCCATGCCCAAGAGGGTTAAGGCAGTGCTGGAAAGTAATGGTGGCCACACAAAATATTGACACTTTGGGCCCAATTTGGACATTTCCACTTAGGAGTGTACTCACTTTTGTTGCCAACAGTTTAGACATTAATGGCTGTGTGTTGAATTATTTTGAGGGGACAGCAAATTTACACTGTTATACAGGCTGTACACTCACTACTTTACATTGGAGCAGAGGGGCATTTCTTCAGTGTTGTCACATGAAAAGATATAATAAAATATTTACAAAAATGTGAGGGGTGTACTCACTTTTGTGAGATACTGTAGATATCACAGAAAGTCACAGAAAATAAATAAAATTAATCGATCCACAGACATTTTTATAATATATTAATAATTATATAATTATTATTAATAATTATAATAAATAATATATTAATAATTACTTATAATATATTTTTTATTAACATCTATTACCTCCATAACATGCACAAGGATTTAACATCTCACAGTCTTTATCATTCCAGTGTCCATTTTTGCCCGTCTCTACAATATTCCATTCATACAGTAAGCAGCCACATAATACATTCTAAAAAAAAGATTTGAATTTATGAGGTGGTGACTGTGATTTTAATGATAATATTTAGTTTATACAATTTTTATTTCTTAATCAGAATGATTAATAAGCTCTGGATTCAAAATGTGTAATTTAGGCTCCCTGGTTTGATCCTGAGCTCAGGATTAGTGGAAAATTGTCCAGCCTGATTAGCTGAAATGTTCAGTTATAGATCATTAGAGCAGTAGCTCTAAATAAGACATGCAGCACTGACTAGCTGGGTGTATTTAAACTTTTGTTAGTATTAAATGTTTTAGTAATTGATTAACTGAAAATTACAAAATGATTTTAATAATTGATAAGTATTGATGTACAATATTGTGTTTAGATTATACACCAAATCACTAAACAGTTAATAAGCGAATATTAACCTAAATGGTGTGAGGCTCTGAATACACAAATGTAAATGTGGGTGCTAGGTGAACAGTTTAACATTCTGTTCTAATCAGTGGAACATTGTGGGTTTAAATATTAGGACATGATTAACTGTTGACTAGAGTTGCAAAATTCTGGGAATTTCCACAGCTGGAAACTTTCCATGGGAATTAACAAGAATATATGGGAATTAATGGGAATATATGGGAATTAATGGGAATATATGGGAATAAACTGGGAATTTACAAAATTGCAGGTTAGCCTATAACAGGGAACTAAATATCTTGGAGCATAATCTTGGTTAAAACAACCAGGTAAAACAACCCTGTGTATTCCTCAATCACATGCACACAACACTGCACACTCAAAAAAATGAACTTTCACTGTTGTTAGATTTATTAAACCGACCCTTGTTCACAGTACATAAAGAATGCAAGTAACTAAATTAACGTAAGTTTACTATGTTATTTAAGCAAAAATTTAGTAGCATCTACTTTACTTAACAAGTGTTTAATCTGTCAATTTAACATTGTTAAGTAAGACGCAAATCCAATTAAATTGGACCTTTCGCGGGTGCCGTATTTTCTCGCGGGAGGCGGAGTAACGGACGACGGACGAAAGCGCGAAGAACGAACTGAGAAGAAATCTTAATCGCCATCTTCTTTTTTTCAGGTATGTATATTTCATTATAATTCTTTACCATCCTGATCAACACTGACTATACAAAGTGGTGTAGGTGTCCTGAGAGTTTTATGATTTAAACTTGCCAGTCTATTTTGGAGTCTGTGGAGTTTAGTGTTTTTTTTTTTTAAATATTATTTTAGGCAGTTATGATAACTCGCGTTTCTTAAGGCAAGCATGTGGCAGTGTAAAGACTGTAAAATAACCGTGTCAACTAGATCTCAGTTGTTGAAACACTATAGATTAGTGCATGGACATTATGGTCATGGTAATCGTTTCCCGTGCACTTATTCTGACTGTCCCTGCAGATTTAAAACATGGAATGCGCTACACAGCCATCTTAACCGTGCCAAGGAGACCACTGGATTGTCTGTGAATTTAGCTATGTTCAACTGTCATGTGTGTTCTTGCAGCAACATAGCGTCAACACGTGAGTATTTTAGTCACATCAATAACTATCTAAAAAACAGTGAAACAGTGCATTTTATGTTTGAACACTGCTCTTTTCAGACAAATGTGTGTGGCACATTTAAGTCCCATAAAAATAGGAAGCACAATCCTTATTCTCTTCAGGACTTCAAACCAGGAGTCGTTAGAGAAAGTGGTACTCAGAATTTCTCAGATGAATTCAATGATGATGAATTGCCAGCAGAAGAGGGGAATGAAGATGTTTCAGGTAGTGTGGAAATTGTCACAGAAGGACAAGATTTGTCCAAGACCATAGAGCTAAAATTCGCATTAATTTTGCTAAAACTTGAAAATTATTTTCATGTTCCTAGTAATGCCATTGATGAACTTATAACAGATTTGCAGTACTTGATCAGTTCTGCATCAGTATCCTTGTCAGCTCAAATTATTCTTGATACCTTTCAGAAACATGATCTTTATGTAGATCAGCTGGTCATAAAAGAGCTGATCAGTTCTTTGTCATCGTGCAATCCTCTGTTGAAAGCTACAGCAAAAGATGGTCCTTTAGCCACTGCTTTCAAGCTCATTAAATATTACAGAGAGAATTTTGAGATAACTGATCCCATTGAAATAATTCTTCAGTCTGAAAAAAACAGATCTTTCCAATATATACCCATCTTAAAATCATTACAACAGTTGCTCAGTCAGAAAGACATCCATAATAAAGTTGTTAATGGTCATACAGGGCAACAAATCATAAATGATGCATCTTACAGATCTTTCAAAGATGGTCAACACTTTAAACATAATGAGTTTCTCTCAGGGACTGATCTCAGACTCTCCTTGTGTCTGTACATAGCTGACTTTGAGCTGTGTAATCCATTAGGAACATCACGCAAAAAGCATAAAATCTGTGCTGTTTATTGGATTTTAGGAAACTTACTACCAGGGTCTTGTTCATCATTGTCCTCAATTCATCTCGCTCTGTTATGTAAGAGTGATGATGTGAAGGCCTTTGGCTATCAAAAAATTTTTGAGCCTCTTGTAAACAACCTCATTACTTTAGAGCAGCAGGGCATGTTTGTCAATCACCTGGAAACATTTGTCAGAGGCACAGTGCAATATGCTGTTGCAGACAGTCTCAGTGCACATGCTTTGGCAGGTTTTGTTGAGAACTTTTCAGGGGAATATTTTTGTAGGTTTTGCACTGCTACACGCACAGATATTCAGTCAAAAGAGGTCAGAGATGGTGTTTTTTCTCTCAGGTCTGAAGAGCAGCATAAAGTACATGTGGCAGATGCATGTGAGAAAGGGGAAGCATGTCATGGAGTAAAAAATGCTTGTCCTTTATCTGAGAACCTCTCATACTTTAAAGTCACTACAGGTTTTCCCCCAGATGTGGCCCATGATCTCCTAGAGGGAATAGTGCCTGTTGAGTTGGCTGGATGTTTTGAAATATTTATAAAGAAAAAATATTTCACATTTGATAAGCTTAATAGGCTGATTCAGGAATTCCCGTTCAAGTGGGGAGATGAGACAAATCGCCCTCATGTGCTTCCACTCACTTTTGCAAAGAAACAAAGTATTGGTGGAAACGCACATGAGAATTGGTGTTTGCTGCGGCTAGTACCATTAATTGTTGGAAAACTTATACCTCAGGATGAACCTGCTTGGGAACTTATTCTTCTCTTAAAAGACATTGTTGAACTACTTGTATGTCCTGTGCATACTAGTGCATCTGCTGCATACTTGGAGAGCAAAATAGCTGAACACCGCCATCTGTTCCAAGTACTTTTTCCAGAAAGAAAGCTTTTGCCAAAACATCACTTTCTGGAGCATTACCCAGCAATGATCAATCTCTTTGGTCCTCCTGTTTTGTTCTGGACAATGAGATTTGAAGCCAAGCATAGTTTTTTTTAAACAAGTAGCTAGGCACACAAACTGTTTCAAAAATATCACCAAGACTTTGGCCAGGAAACATCAGCTCATGGTTGGTCAATTTATGCAGTCATCCTGAGGTGATGAATCATCTGTAGAAGTTACTCGCATTTCAACTGTCCCTGTTGATGTTCTTCAAGAAGACATTGCTTACAACTTTACTCAGAAATACCCAGAAGCTTCTGCTATTAATTTATCTCAGACAGTGTTTTCTGATGGTGTAAAGTATGCAAAGGGAATGATCATTGTGCATGTGCATTGTGCAGTGGGCTGCCTGATTTTGCAGAAATTGCTTTTATAGCGAGAAAGCTAGGTTCCTGGTACAATGAACACTATCGATCCTTTGAGTTGGAATCACATTCAAGGGATCTTTCATTTATAGAGTTGGGAGAATTAGCAGATCGTTATCCTCTCTCTGATTATAAAGTTGGAGCTCTTCGTATGGTTACCTTGAAAAAGTACATACATGCTTTTTAACCAATATTTTTTCTCTTTCAGAGTGATTGAGGATCAAACAAAGAAAATGACTAATCCAGCAAAGTTCAGAATTGTTCTTGGAGATAACGACTCTATGAAATTGATTCTGCCTTCTGGAATACCCAATTCTGTAGAAGAACTTAAATCTGAGATTAGGAAACAATGTGGTGTCACAGGCGATTTCAGGCTGCAGTATCTTGATACTGACTTTGATGATTTCTTAAATCTTACCTCAGCTGTGGACCTCTGAGACAAAGGAACAGTTAAAGTGGTAGCACAAAGTGGAGCGATATTAAGTGCATATGATGTCTGTTCTCTTTCTTCTGCGGACACTGATATACGTTCATCAACTTCATCTCCAACACCTTCTTGCTTGTCAGTTTCTCCAGCGCCATCCAATGTTTCTTCTGCTTCAGCTTCTGAGCCTATGCCTTTATCTGCAAAGCTGAGAAGTGAAACCTGGCCAACTACCTTTCCAATCCCTACATTTCCTTATGAGGTAGAGCTGGAACTGCAGAAAGCCCATGAAGAGTTCTTGAATGCTGGTACTTTACTTAACATAGACTCAAAAAATAAACTAAAATCAGAAATTCTGAAATCCTTAGCTGCAGAAATAGTGAAGTACAAAGTGTACCCCAGGAGTGAAGAATATGAAGAGGTTGCAAAAGCACTGATTACAAAACATCCATACCTATGGGAAAAGGGATCTGTTGGTGGGTTCTATGGCTGGAAAATCAGTCTACAATGGAAGATGGGGAACTATCGTCACACTCTGCGAGCAGCTGGCTGTTCTGAAATAAAGATAAATTCTTTAAAACACAAACATGGTGAAAACACAAATCCAAACCAAGTGAAAAAGCCCAAGAAGGCTGAAGTCAATTTCTATCCTGAATATCCAGCTGGAGAGAATAAACAAAGCCTAGAGGAAGAACGACTGGCACTGCTGTCAGAGGTTCAGAAGAAGGACAACCATCAAATTATTAAACACAAAATGGAAAAAACGTTTGCCTACAGAAGACGTGAATTAATTGAAGATGAGCCCTTTATTGTTGACTTTAAAAGCAGATGGCCAGCTCTATTTTGTGAATATGAGGTAAATATGATGTTATAACTGATATGATGTTTCTTTAGTAGTTTTAAATAGTGTAACAAATAGTAATTAATTTCCCTTATGTCAAATTTTGCTTTAGTTATTCATACCATGCAAGGTTAGCCAAAGTGCTGTTTTGTGTTTAGATGTCATTGAATAACCCTGAATATATTTCTAAACATGAAGGCTATCCTTAGTATAAGCTTATGTCTCTTAAATCTGTAGATTGCTGCTGAATTCACTCGAATCACCACCGTCCCACTAATTCAGACATTTATGGCAAAACTGGATTGTTACACAAGCAAACTGGCCAGCATCTACTGAAGAAAAGGAGGAGTTGCAGGGCATAAAATTCGCAAATTATGGCTGCCGCTGACCAGGTTTGTGATCTGTAATTATGATGCTTGTAAATCATTTTCAATTTAGCATGATATGTCATCGTCTCTAACTTAATGTCTGTATTCTTCTACAGAATGATACCATCTCAACTCGGAGAGCTTGCATTCTCAGAGCACTTTCTGTGTATCTTAATGAAGATTATGAAAAGCTCATGAAGGAGTATGCAGTAAGTGGCATTCTTTTGAGAATATTTAAAGTAAAAATACCCCCCAAAATCACTAGACAATACAATACAGCGCTTATATTTGGGCAAAATTCACATAATGTAGTCAAGAAATATAAATGTACAAAGTATATTTAACTCAAAAAACATAAACAAAGTAAAGTAGTCTTTTAATGAAACAAACTGAATAGTTTGATGAGTAACTCGGGTGCAGTTGCAGTAGCATCAGTGGTGCTTTATCATTGCTGGTGGCTTTATTGTTTCTTGAAATCTAGTGTGATTTTTTTTTTTTTCCTGGGCAACTCATTGGTGTGAAACATTATGGGCAATTGATACAGAATTCTCAGATTATTTGCTTTTTCTGGATGTGATCTATCATCTAAGTGATAAATTTGCAAAATGCTTTTGTTGGTGCAGTTAAAATGACTGAATAGTGTTACTCTTTTTGTGTTTTTTAGGATACCGACATTGCGAATGCTGAGAGAGACATGGCTAATACAGTCATTGGAATTTACATCATCAGGCCTGAAGATGCAGAACTCTGTGATACACCATCAGATGTTGGACTAATTGTTGAGGGAGTGAAAGTGCTTCAGGAGCTTGGCGATGTCACCAAGGCTTGTGCTCTTCTATTGGGAGTCATATACAGCTTGAATCTCAGCTATCCATCAGACCTGAAGTACACTTTTGAATTTTTTCAGAAAGTGTTACTGGGACTTGATGCAAAGAAACTTTCGCACAAAACAAAAACAAACTTGTTGATTGAGTCAGTACATCTTCATTTATCTTGCACTTTTAAGTTTTCACAATTTTTTTTTTTGACACAAAAAAATAGTCTCAAAATCAGAATTTTTTCTCTTGTTCACATTTAAAATGTGTTTGTGTTTTTTAAAAATTAGGGAGTGGTTGCAATGTTTCCTTAATGGTTAATGGCACTAAATGGCACTTCTGTTAATGGCACTAAAATTTGAAATCTTGAAAGTGGAGTTCTGCAGCTTTTGAGCAGAGTTGTTTTATTGTTTTTAGGAACTGTGGATTTTAAATAGTGTTTGTGGTTGTTCACCAAAAATTAGAGGCCAGTTTTAATGTTCCCTTTACCGATGGCTCAAAAGATATATGAAAAATTGAGTGCTGCATTATTTTGTGGAACGCTGTCTTGAACAAACTTTTATGTATTTTTTTTAAGTAAAATTGTTTATTATAATATTAGAAGGCATTTGGCCATTGTAAGAACTTGGGAGGAATGTTTGTTATTGACCAGAATGTTGTGTTTTTTAAAAATTTTGTTTTATTTTTAAAACAAATTGTGACATTTAAGCTGTTTGTGGTTTACAAAAACAGGCCGGTTTTTGATGTTACCGTCACTGATTGCACAAATTATCGGAAATATCAGAAATGGAGTTATGTAGTTTATTTAATATAGTATGTTTCTAATTATATGTTTCTGGTAAATTTATTACAATCTTTTGAAGGCAGTTGCACTATAAGACATTGTAAAGAATGTTTATTATTAACCAGAAAGATGTTGTCTAATTGTTTCTAAAGACCTGTTGAATGGAAATTGTTGCACAGTTTCTTAGCAGTTGTATATTGCAAGACCTTGAAGATCAAATAAATGCATTTTGTTTCAGAAAATATGCTTGTGATAATTTTTCACTTGTAGATCAACTAGTTTAAGTAAATAAAATCAATAAAAAAAGTTTTCACCTGCCACACTGAATGTTCGTAAATGTAACCTAACATTATTAAGTAAAATGTTCATATAACTAATTTGTAAAAGTGACAAATCTTAATGTTTTGTATTTACTCAAAGAAATGTTGTCAACTTCACCTACATTTTTTTTGTTCATACAACTAAACCACTAATCGTAGAAACTCCTCAACATAGTTGCGTGGAACCACCTGACACTGCTTTTTTATGTAAGTCCAACAAATCATTTTTTTGAGTGCAGGGCGACTGAGGCCACACTCCCACATGCACGCAGCACTGCAGAGCAACTGAGGCCACACCCCCACACGCACGCAGCACTGCAGGGCAACTGAGGCCCCACCCCCACATACACACAGCACTGCAGGGCGACTGAGGCCACACCCCCACATGCACTCTGCATTCCTCCATAACATACACTGATCATTTCCTGAATCCTGCACACAAAATCATTTAAAAACATGTCCGTCTTGGTGAGTAGTCATGTAATTTACATAAATATTACTTACATTTATATTTGAAACAGAATTTTACTTTTGTAAAAACAAATACACTGACTGAGCAAACATTTAGGTGAGATAATTTAAAAAATGTCTAAAAAGATGATACACACACACACACACACAATCCCCCTCTGTCACTTAAGGGGGGAATTCCTCCCTATTTTCCAGGCTCTGACTATCACAGGAATATTGAAGCCACAGTTCTGCATATGAACCCAAAGATTACAGATTTTAATTGGACTTTTTTGGGAGGAGAAGGGTGGGGTTTGCTTTCGTTTTACAACAAACCGAAGGAAATATGTTTTTTTTGGCATTCAACATTTATGCTTTTGTGTTGTTCAATGAAAGAATTAATTAAAGTTCTACTTACAATTAAATCAAAGGCAAAAGTCTAATTTATGCATTAGTCTGCTTGCATGTCAGTTTAAAAATGTTTATATTTATTTTTGTATATACAGTTTGCATAAATTTCCCCAAATTTCTAAATAATTTATATAAATTCCCATTAATTACCATAAATTCCCATAAATTCCTAAGTTTCGAACTTGGAATATTTCCAAAATTCCAGAGATGAAGTTTCTGTGGAAATTTTCCAGAATTTTTCCTGGAAATTTTCCTCCCGTTTGCAACCCTACTATTGACTAAACCAAACTAGTGCCTGAGATTCTTCTTCTTCACAATTTCCCTCTTGGAGCTAAAACAATGAACGAGACAAAAATATGGGAATTTCTATTTAGTGAAGGTGATTTTACTTGGATACTAAACAATTCAAATTATGAGCAAAGGGACAACTTTAAACATGACCCTAACTTTTAGCCCTTTATCTTTGTGTGTATGTTTATGGAACAACAAATGCAGAGATGAACTAAAACACATACTTGAAATTTATTTTTATTTAATAGGTAACTTAACTGTCAGCAGTCATTACAGTCCATATTCTTACACAATAAAGGGATCAAGTGCCCAGAAATCCCAGGTATAGAAATCATCGACATACAATTATGCAGGTATCCTGATAACACACTCAGTCGTCTACATATAAAAAAGCAAACAATTGAGAACTGCACAAAATTGCATAAAAAAAAACAATATTTTCCCCATCACTGTTTGCAGGGATTTGAGTTCTAAACTGCACTGCACTGCTCCGGTTCTCTCCTCATGGCTGCAGTCTTCAAACCCTGTCCCGTTGCCCGGAGCCTAGTCCTGGTAGCAGATCATCTCTCCATTCACCCAGTACCAGAAGCCCAGAGCGCAGGTGTGACGCAGGCCGAGCCACACGTGTTCAGTGGAGGCGTTTTGAGCCACTTCCTTCACCCAGAGCTGCATCTCCTCATTGCGCACTGAGACCAGGTCATGATGATGGTTCCTGCAGCATCTCAGAGCTTCTTTCCAGATCAGATTCTTCTTAATCGGGATCAGCTTATCTGAATATACAAGAGTATAAACATTGTACCAGAAATATGCATTACAACCAGGGGCATAATTTCCCCCCCACTTTTCAATATCCCGTTTGCAACACATGCACACACACTAAAAATATCTGACTGAAAGGTATAATGAACAGGTATCGCGGTTGCAGCACAGTCAGCGATGAAACGTTAGAAGCAGCAACAGATGACTTTAATGTCATCATGGAGGAAAGAAAGAAAGGAGATGTGAGTTGGATGATTCAGTAAATTAGCTCAGGTCAGAATAATCACATTTACATGAACAATCTGTGTAGCATAGATATGATAGATATGCATAGCATAGATATGATTGAATGGATAGATGGAGGACAATGTTTTTAATATTTTTTTTATGTTTGTGAGATTGTGTGAGAATCTTGCATCCTGTGTACCAAATAAGTAGTGCATCTATTGTGTTACCAATTTTCCCATCCTTATGGATTACAAATAGTTATTCCTACCTTGCTATAATACAGTGTTGGAGGCATAAAAATGATCTATTTTAGATATTTGTGATGCACAAAAAAATGGAATGCACCAGGAATGTCTGTCTGTTTGGCTTATCCGATCTTTTCACAGGGAGCCTGTGCCTATTTCAGGTGTCATCGGGCATTAAGGCAGAATACACCCTGGACGGAGTGCCAACCCATCACAGGGCACACACACACTCATTCACTCAAGCAATCACACACTACCGGCAATTTAGAGACTCCAATCATCTTAGCAGCATGTCTTTGGACTGTGGGAAGAGAACCAGAGCACCCAGAGGAAACCCATCAATCACGAGGACATGCAAACTCAACACACAGTGAGCAGGAGACGCGAACCCAGGACGCGTGAGGCGAACGTGCTAACCACTAAGCCACCGTGCCTCCCAGAATGTATGTTTTAATTTGTTCATTAACTAACAGTGGTTGTTTATGCATGAGAGTCAATTATTAAAGTAATGAACAACATTTTCATATAATTGTTATTAAAATTATAAAATTATGTTACATATTAATTTTGCGAAAATTGTGATGTAACACACACAGTTGATAAAAGCTTTTTGCTTTTTCTATTCTAAACCCCTGTGGTTTGGTGGATGTGTCTCTGACAGACGTCCTGTGCAACAAGTGATTTATTTTACATTTTCAGGTACATTGGTTATTTTAAAATAAAAGTTTGTTTAACAGAGGAATTTGAGTCTCACATTATTTAAATTTTATTCACACACAAAACATTAATGGTGAACATTTTTGACTTTATAAAATTATTCTCTCGGCCGCTATTAAACAATAAAGAAAGTAAGACATCTTTTCTATATAAACAGTTTAGTAGCCTACAATTCTTTTTGACAGAATTTATCATTATAATCAACTTAATTATTTCCTGTATTTTGTATAACCATAGTCTCTAAATATATGTAAATGCAGGAAATGGGATTCACATCAAAAACATTTTTCCCCCATTTTGTGTCCTCCCCACTACTCGAACCAAAGTTACCCTTGATTGCAACATCTTCACAGTCTGTAATATATACAGTATGAAATTCTGCACAGTGTTATATATCAGAGGGACATTCTTTCATAAAAAGACATAACTAAAAGATGTTGAGTAATCCTTAAACTAATAAACTGAGAAATAAGCAGAGATCCAGGTCAGATTCTCCTTAACCAGGATCAGCTTACCTGAATATACAAGGTAATAAATATTGTACCAGAAATATGCATTACAACATCTTCACAGTCTGTAATATATACAGTATGAAATTCTGCACAGTGTTATATATCAGAGGGACATTCTTGAGTGTTTTGTGATGTTGAGTGTAATGTAACTCACTCTCATGGCAGATGAACGGGAGTTTTTCTGTGCAGTCCACATCACTCCAGTAACGTTTCTCAGACTCAGACACTGCAGCACAGTTCAAACCTCCACTGGGTTTGTCAGAGCTCCAGTATCTGAATGAGGAGTTACTCTGATCTGACCACTTCCAGGAGTCATTAAACAGACCGATACATCTCAGCACAGAACTCATATTAGCGTAACACCGCTATTAGGTTCTCCACCATCCCAGTTTCTGTAAGTGTCTCTGCCTCTATAGAAAGTTTAATCTGCCAGAGACCACTGCCATTTCCCAGGTCCCTCTCTCTGTAGACCAATCCAAGCTTTCTTTGCATTTTCCTTCATCAGTGTGTGATTCAGCTTCTTCATCTCTCCCATGTTGTTGATGGTTGTCAGATCATTGTAATTCTTTCTGCAGTAAGTCAGAGCTTCACTCCAGGTTTTATTCTTATTTACAAAGTGATAGCGGTTCGGAATATATGCTCCTAAACCAACCATTATTGTGAGCAACATAATAATGTAAAAAAAAAAGATTACCGATGCTGAAGCACACAAATTCCATAAACATGCATCTAGATTCTGAGAAATAAACATACAAATTAAAACATAAACACACACTTATATTATTGGATTGAGATCACACTGTCTGTAATGATTCTGCAATAAACACAAACACACACAACTTATAGTGCACACAACACTGACCTGAGATGAACAGGATAAAAAAAAAACCATTTATGACTCATGTCTGTAAAGAAAAACTAAATTAATTAATTAATTAATTAATTAATTAATTAATTAATATTTTCAATTTACATATGGTATGGGTTTGTCATTATTACTTATGAAAGAAATAAACGTTGTCTTTATTTGTCCTAAGCTTCATATCTGACCAGTTGCTTGTGTCTTCATTAGAGAAACAACCTCGTGTTTTGTGGCAGGATCCCAGATCCCATTTTATTAAACATTACCTTGTTTATTTACCTTGTGTACAGTTAAAGGTGATGTGCTCAGTGTTTTGTGACCATTGGAGCAGGCAGTAATGTGTCACAGAGCGACATGATGCTGAAAAGGGGTGGGGTTTAAATGAATGATGATTACATCATCAGGGAGATACTGGATGTCATGGTATGTCGTTTAGTCAAATGAACTCCTCTCCTTCCCTGCAGCACACTGACCTCTGCCTTCTGACATACCATTACATTTCATTTACTTTTTTATGTTAAGCAGAATCTCTTGAGTGGTAAAAATAATCTCCCTTCTCTTTAACCAAATCTGTGTTGATGTTTTCATGGCACTTTTAAGTATTTTATTCTGAATATCAGCAGTCCAAAACACATGCAGTCACATAGTCAAATATTCGGATATCAGGATAATGTAGTGATCACAAGGAAAAAATCTGTCAAGCCCTAGTCTAGAGTTAATTCAACCCCTAGTCTAGAAATAAACAATAGAACACAAATTATGGTGGAGAATCACCTAGGTCTCTCCGGCTGTGAATATGGAATGTCATGCCCCATGACAAAAAAAATATAAAACAACATTTCTCTCTGTTATATATATTATTCACTGTGTTATAATGCACTTCTGTAATTATTACTATGAAAAGTACTAGACATATATAATAAACTCAACTACAAACATGTAAACAAGTAGAATATTCATACCTGGAATGTTTCTCCTGGACTTTACTGCTGCAGTGAATAGTATAAAAGCTCCCAGGTTGTGTGTTGTGAGTTTGTTCACTCGTCTTTCTGCTCTTCTTCTTCTCACCTTCTGCTCCTGAACTGGACAGAGATCACATTATATCCCTGTCCTCTTTCATCAACCCCTCCCATCCCTTTGCCTTCAGGGCTTTATTTTCCTATCAGGAACAACATCCAAGCTGCACGCGCTGACAAACAGGTAGCATCAACTACTTTACATGAGGACAGGAAAGACAAGAAAAGACCAATAAGTATTAAAAATTAATTTTTTTAATCTATCCATTGAATGTCATCAAAGTGATTTTGGTAGAATGATGATTATATTGAACACACACTGCTTATGTTCTATTTGTTCCATTTCCTATATTTCCTCTCAGCTCTTTTTCATACTGGCCTAGAATCAGATATTATCTCAGGATCAGTTGAGTCACAGGTTCAGACCTGTGTGTTTCCAAAGTTTAAACTTTTCAACAGGACATTCACTGTGTTTTGGGTCACATAAAGGTTTTATTTGAATGAAGTGCAGCTAGCTCTGTGTGTGTGTGTGTGTGTTTGTTCATGAACAGGAGGCATTGTAAACAAACATTTGCATAAAATCCATAGCTGGTCCGAGACAGTTGAAATAACACGATGCAGCATCACTGGTTTAATCTTTTTGTTATTGTCACACAGTATGGTGCAGATCTACACTACCCATCAGCCCCTGCACATCACATGATCTTTCCATATATTCACTCATCAGTCACACTTCTTTCATGTTTCTGCTTAATTAGCACCACTATTTAAGTTCCAGTTTGTGAAAGCGTGACTGACTAACATTCATAGTTAGAGCAGATGAAGTTGAGTCTTTCGCTCTGAGGCAGGCTGATCTACTTCTGCTCTCCTCCAGACTGCACTGCTCTGCTTCTCCCCTCGTTGGTCATGATGATGGTTCCTGCAGTATCTCAGAGCGTCTTTCTAGGTCAGACTCTTCTTAATCAGGATCAGTGTGTCTGGTGACACAAGTAGAGAAATAGTGGATGAGCAGATGTACAACATGGACAATATTACAGAACAAAATAAATCGAAAAATAGAAATAAATAAAACAAATAATTTATTATACTTCAGCTAAATCTCATAACAGAAAATTTATTGCCATTCTCATCGTTCCAGGTGAGATTAAAAACAGTTTTAATGTTTTGGCTTCTCAACATTAGATGCACCCAAAGCACTTATTGTTAATGAAATTATCTTGGATAATAGTCTTGATGCACTCTGCCTCAATGAAACCACTTTCATTTACAAACACACTCTCTGGTGTCACTCAAATGAGGATGGGTTCCCTTTTGAGTCTGGTTCCTCTCAAGCTTTCTCCCTCTTAACATCTAAGGGAGTTTTTTCTTGCCACAGTTGCCTCAGGCTTGCTCAGTAGGGATGATTTTGTCTAACATTAATCTTTGATCTTGTTATTTCTTATGTTCTGTAAAGCTGCTTTGAAACAATGTCCACTGTTAAAAGCATTATGTCTTATTATGTCTTCACTGAAATCTTCAACATTTCTCTGAGCAGTGCCATTGTTCCTACATGCCTCAAAACAACCACCTTCGTCCCTGTACCCAAGATGTCTGAGGTTTCCTGCCACAATGACTATTGTCCCATTGCACTCATACCCATCATGATGAAGTGCTCGAGAGGCTCATCATGAGGCACATCAAGACCCAGCTAACACCCTCACTGGACCCCATGCAGTTTGCGTATTGTCCTAACTGCACCACGGATGATGCCATCACCACAACCCTCCATTTGGCCCTCACCCACCTGAACAATAAGAATACATATGTACGAATGCTGATTATAGACTTCAGTTCATCATTCAGTACAGTCATCCCTTAGCACCTAATTGATAAGCTGGGCTTGCTGGGCCTGAACACTTCTGTACACCAGCAACCATATCCTGGAATTCCTGACTGGGAAACTTCAGTCAGAAAACTAGTCAGTATCTGGTGTGACCACCATTTGCCTCACGCAGTGCAACACAATTCTTTCGCATAGAGTTGATCAGGTTGTTGATTGTGGCCTGTGGAATGTTGGTCCACTCCTCTTCAATGGCTGTGTGAAGTTGTTGGATATTGGCAGGAACTGGAACAAGCTGTTGTATACACCAATCCAGAGCATCCCAAACATGCTCAGTGGGTGACATGTCCGGTGAGTATGCTGGCCATGCAAGAACTGGGATGTTTTCAGCTTCCAGGAATTGTGTACAGATCCTTGCAACATGGGGCCGTGCATTATCATGCTGCAACAGTTTGTGCAGAAATTCTTTGGTTATGCAAACTGATTGTTGCAGCAGCTGTCTGGGTGGCTGATCTCAGATGATCTTGGAGGTGAAGATGCTGGATGTGGAGGTCCTGGGCTGGTGTGGTTACACATGGTCTGCGGTTGTGAGGCAGATTGGATGTACTGCCAAATCCTCTGAAACACCTTTGGAGACGGCTTATGGTAGAGAAATGAACATTCAATTCACGGGCAACGGCTCTGGTGGGCATTCCTGCGGTCATCATGCCAATTGCATGCTCCCTCAAAACTTGCAACATCTGTGGCATTGTGCTGTGTGATAAAACTGCACATTTTAGAGTGGCCTTTTATTGTGGCCAGCCTAAGGCACACCTGTGCAATAATCATGCTGTCTAATCAGCATCTTGATATGCCACACCTGTGAGGTGGATGAATTATCATGTAACAAGACAACATTTAAACACAACCATACCAAAATAAAGAAAAAAAAGCTAGTTAGGACAAAAACTGATTAACATGGAAAAGATGCATTTTATCGCGTGTCTCTGCATCACATCACGTGTAGTTAGGACATGGTGTAAGACAAATATCAATTCAAAATTCAAGCAACAATTTAAAAGTCTATAATTAAAATAAGACTGATCTTTTTATACTAGATTTTCTTTACATTTGGGTAATAAGCCCATTCTCAATCAGTGAGTTCCCCCTCCCCACACTATCGTGGTTTGCATTTGTATAGCTCACTGTAGTCATTTACATATAAAAGCTAAACCCAGGCCAAGGTGATAGGAACATGGGGGGGGGGCTATTCCAGGTCAATTTTTGGCAGTTCCCGACAATTATCTGTGCTGCCTGAAGATTCCCGTGAACAGTCGTTAACCTGAAACTTCTGTGGCAATTTACAGTGTCATTAACTGACGAAAACCACACTTTCCATGCAGTGGCCCCCGCCATGTTTCAGTCTCTGGTCAATGAGATTCTCAAGGACATGTTAAATAAATTCGTCATTGCTTATATAGATGATATTCTGATCTACTCCTCCTCCCTTGAAGCCCACATCCGCCATGTATGCCTCATCCTGTCGCACCTCCTACAACATCATCTCTACATCAAATTAGAGAAGTGTGAGTTCCACCATACCACCCTCACCTTCCTTGGTTATGTGCTCTTGCCAGGGTGGGTGGAGATGGATCAAGCCAAGGTCCAAGTTGTCTCTGACTGGCCTGAACCAACCACAGTTAAGGACTTACAATGCTTCCTGGGGTTCATCACAGCCCTGATCCTACGTCGCCCCGATCCAGACAATCCTTTTGTCATGGAATTTGACACCTCCAACTCTGGGATTGGGGCGGTCCTGTCTCAACGCCAGCAAGATTCTGGGAAACTCCACCCATGTGCGTACTTCTCCAGGAAGCTAACCCCAGCAGAGGTAAATTACAACATGGGCAACCGTGAACTCCTCTCCATCAAAACTGCCCTAGAGGAATGGTGCCACTGGCTGGATGGAGCACGACACCCATTTCTGGTCCTTACAGACCACAATAACCTCGAATATCAGCGCAGAGCCAAGTGTCTCAACCACCGTCAGGCTTGCTGGGCCCTTTTCTTCATGTGCTTCCACTTCTCCATCACCTACCGTCCAGGCTCCAAGAACGGCAAAGCTGATGCACTGTTCTGCAAGATGGAAGCCAAGAACTCACAGCCTCACTCTGACCCCATCCTGCCATCCTCTGTCATCCTAGCTCACATACAATGGAACATGATGGAGGAAATAAGGAGAGCTCATGCAGAGGATGCTCCACCCGCAAGCTGCCCTGCAACCAAGCTTTATGTGCCCGTCACTCTTTGTCTTAGAGTACTGCAGTGGGTGCATGAGGCACCCAGTAGTGGCCATCCAGGTATTCGGCGCACCACGGAACTTACCCTGCACCGTTTCTGGTGGCCCTCTCTCTGTTCTGATGTGGTGGATTATGTGAGCTCTTGCACCACTTGCGCGCAGTCACACACCAGCCGCCAGCTTCCTGAAGGTCTGCTTGAACCACTACCCATCCCACACTGTCCCTGGTCGCACATTGCAGTAGACTTTCTGACGGATATCCTGGCCTCGAATGGGTTCACCATGATCCTAGTGGTTATCGACCGGTTCTCTAAAGCCTGCAAGCTGGTGGCGCTCAAAGAATTACCCACAGCCATGGAAACAGCGACTACACTCTTTCACCAGGTCTTCTGTCACTACGGACTCCTAGAAGATATTGTGTTGGATAGGGGCTCTCAGTTTGCGTCACATGTTTGGCGGGCCTTCTGCTTTCAATTGGGCATCAACGTGAGCTTGAGTTCTGGGTACCACCCACAGCCTAATGGCCAAGCAGAAAGACTGAACTAAGAAATCGGGAGGTTTCTCCACTCCTACTGCAGCCGCCAACAACACCGCTGGTGCGAGTTCCTCCACTGGTGCGAGTTCCTCTGTGCCAAATATGCCCAGAACTCCCTCACCCATTCATCCACGGAACTCACACCGTTCCAGTGTGACTTGGGTTATCAACCGCCATTGTTTCCCTGGTCTGGAGAGCCCTCCTCTGTCCCTACTGTAGATGACTGGTCCAGATGCAGCCAAGAGGTATGGGAGAGGGCTATCAGATGGCAGAGAGATATGGCGGATCACTGCTGCCATCCACACCCCACCTACAGAGTGGGGCAGCAGGTCTGGTTATCCACTTGTAACCTGAAGCTCCAGCTCCCATGTCACAAGCTGAGCCTCCACCTCCACTGGACGTTGACGGGGCCCCGGCCTATAGAGTACAGACTCTCCTGAACTCCCGTCGCATCCGTAACCGCCTGCAGTATCTAGTCGACTGGGAGGGCTATGGTCCTGAGGAATGCTCTTGGGTGGACTCTGTTGACATCCTTGACCTCTCTCTGTTTCTGGAGGAATTCGACTCGGCTCACCCAGACTGTCCCGCCCCCTGCCCACGGGGTAGACTGTTTTTGACGGTTTTGTTTTCCCATATCAGTGGTTTTTCCAGTTTTGACTCATGCTTGTTTTCTGACCACGATTTAGCCTGTGTGTTTATAAATAAAGATCCGCGTATGGATTCGACTCCTGCTGCCTCCAGCTCATCCTTACAGTGATATGCTTATTAATGTTTATACAAAGCATAAAGGAGGGTTAAAGTGAAGACCCTGACCACACTTTGAGATTCACTGCATTTGCCATCATGCTGAATGATTGTACTGTACCTTAGAAGTTCTTTCACACGAGTAAAATATAAAAATATAAAATACTGAGGCAACTTAATAATAAACTAGATCAAATGCAGCTGTATATATATATATATATATATAAAGTTAGAATTAGAGTTGAGTTAGAAGATGTGTCCAAACGTTTGACTGTATATATATACACTATATTGCCAAAAGTATTCGCTCACCTGCCTTGACTCGCATATGAACTTAAGTGACATCCCATTCCTAATCCATAGGGTTCAATATGACGTCGGTCCACCCTTTGCAGCTATAACAGCTTCAACTCTTCTGGGAAGGCTGTCCACAAGGTTTAGGAGTGTGTTTATGGGAATTTTTGACCATTCTTCCAGAAGCGCATTTGTGAGGTCACACACTGATGTTGGACGAGAAGGCCTGGCTCTCAGTCTCCGCTCTAATTCATCCCAAAGGTGTTCTAACGGGTTGAGGTCAGGACTCTGTGCAGGCCAGTCAAGTTCATCCACACCAGACTCTGTCATCCATGACTTTATGGACCTTGCTTTGTGCACTGGTGCACAGTCATGTTGGAAGAGGAAGGGGCCAGCTCCAAACTGTTCCCACAAAGTTGGGAGCATGGAATTGTCCAAAATGTCTTGGTATGCTGAAGCATTCAGAGTTCCTTTCACTGGAACTAAGGGGCCAAGCCCAGCTCCTGAAAAACAACCCCACACCATAATCCCCCCTCCACCAAACTTTACACTTGGCACAATGCAGTCAGACAAGTACCGTTCTCCTGGCAACCGCCAAACCCAGACTCGTCCATCAGATTGCCAGATGGAGAAGCGCGATTCGTCACTCCAGAGAACGTGTCTCCACTGCTCTAGAGTCCAGTGGCGGCATGCTTTACACCACTGCATCCGACGCTTTGCATTGCACTTGGTGATGTATGGCTTGGATGCAGCTGCTCGGCCATGGAAACCCATTCCATGAAGCTCTCTGCACACTGTTCTTGAGCTAATCTGAAGGCCACATGAAGTTTGGAGGTCTGTAGCGATTGACTCTGCAGAAAGTTGGCGACCTCTTCGCACTATGCGCCTCAGCATCCGCTGACCCCGCTCCGTCAGTTTACGTGGCCTACCACTTCGTGGCTGAGTTTCTGTCGTTCCCAAACACTTCCACGTTCTTATAATACAGCTGACAGTTGACTGTGGAATATTTAGGAGTGAGGAAATTTCACGACTGGATTTGTTGCACAGGTGGCATCCTATCACAGTTCCACGCTGGAATTCACTGAGCTACTGAGAGCGACCCATTCTTTCACACATGTTTGTAAAAACAGTCGGCATGCCTAGGTGCTTGATTTTATACACCTGTGGCCATGGAAGTGATTGGAACACCTGATTCTGATTATTTGGATGGGTGAGCGAATACTTTTGGCAATATAGTGTATATATATATACAGTCAAACGTTTGGACACATCTTCTAATTCCATGGTCTTTCCTGATGTTTATTTTTTTTTTGCTGAAGGCGGCCAAAATACACAATAATGTCCTTTGAACAGTTGATATTGAGATATGTCTGCTACTGATGCTCTGTAAAGCCTTCATAACGCCTCTAATCTGAGGTGCTGTTAATTGGTGATTTCTGAGGCTGGTAACTCTAAATGAACTTCTCCTCTGCAGCAGAGGTAAATTTTGGTCTTGCTTTACTGGCATGGTCTTCATGTGAGCCAGTTTCATCATGGTGCTTGATGGGTTTTGCAAATGCACTTGACAATACTGTTCTTGCAAGAACTATTCCAGAACACCTGACCTTCATGTCTTAAAATAACAACTGACTGTTTTTTGTTGTCCTTACGTATGGATTACTTAAGTCCATGTGTGTTATTTCATAGTTTTGAAATCTCCAGTATTGTTCTAGAATGTAGAAAATAAATCCCTAAAATGCACCTAAAATGCACTATGACCTTTACAGGTGAACTTTATTTGACCTTCTCTACACTTTTGAATGCACATGTCCAACTGTTCAGTGTTTCAGTACCAACTACTGTAGCTGAGTGTATGTATGTAAGGATGCGTCGGAGACGGAAGTGTTAGAATCCATTTGCAGATCTTTATTTAACAAACACACAGGCTGTAAATCCAATAATGCAAGGCAGAAGTCAAAAACCGGAAAAGCAAAACACTAGAAACCAAAACCGAACTCGTAAACAGGCAAAGACAGGCAAGGATCATTCAGAACAACAGTAATCTAAGGCTTGGTACATCATGAGAGAACGATACTTCGCGTAGAACAAAGGAAACATGCCGCTTATATGTCCGAGCAGACCCTGGAAGTGTAGTTCATGGGTGCTAATACTCAGGAGAGGGCTCCCTCTGGTGTAAAACTTTTTTTTATGTTTTTAACGTTAAAGTTTCTATTCTCTGCCTACCTTATGTTATCGTGGTCTGTCTATTGGATTACCTGGACTGTATTTTTTTGGTTTTTGCTTCTTGGATCACCCCTTGGATTTTTTAACATCCTTTTGTGGATTACTGACTTTGTTTCCACCCATTTTGGGGAATTACCTTGGGTTAACTCAGCCTTTTGTTACCACCCATTATGTGGATTTCAGCCATTGTTTTCACCCATTCTGGTAATTAATAGTCATGTCTGGAGTCCAGCATTTTCACAGAATTTTGTTGGAGGCTGTTTTCGAGTGCTTAACTCATTCACAAATTGTTACTGATGGTTAAGATGAGTGTTTGTGAGTATATACAACATTATAATGCCATGCTATGTCTGTTAACAAATTATTATCCATAATAGCAATTCTTGTTTGGGATATAGCACAGTAGAGTCCTTACAATTTTGTTACCATTAGGGAAATGAAATGAAAATGAAATTTGGGGAAATAATTAACAATTAATAAGCTCTATAGATGTGGGCAAGATTAGCTTGAATAGTGTGAGGCTCTGAATACACAAATGTAAATGTGGGTGCTAGATGACTAGTTTAACATTCTGTTCTAATAGCTAGAACATTGTGGGTTTAAACCTTAGGACATAATAAACTGTTTACTGAACAATCAAATCAAATTACAACCAAAGCGACAACTTTAAACATGACCCTAACCTTTAGCCCTTCATCTTTCTGTGTATGTTTGTGAAGTGGAACAAAAAATGCAGAGATACACTAAAGCACATACTTGAAATTTATTTTTGTAATAAAATAACATCAGCATGTTGCTATGCAGACATCCTGATAACACACCCAGTTGTATAATGAGAACTGCACAAAATTGCATAAGAAATACCATTAAAAAAAGTTGTTTTTTTATCCTCACTGTTTGCAGGGTTTGGTGATCTAAACTTCGTGCGTGTATGTAAATGAGTGCATAGATTCCTATTCTAAGAAAGAATATTTTAAAACACTTACATGTGCAAACCAAACACACTGTAGTATAAACATCAGGTAATTAGATTTCACCTTAATTACCCATAAACCATCTATTAACATGAAAAGCAAGTATAATATGGTAAGACACTACAGATCATGCTGTATGGAGAAAGTGGAAGTTACTGAGTACAACATTAAAAATATGATAAAACATCTGCATTAAGAGGATACAATAATAATGCATAGAAGAGTATAAATGAGACAGTACTGTAGATCAGATGATGATGAATACAGATGTTGGACCACAGCTTGCCTTCAGTCTTCATGTTTAATAAAACAAATCTTCAAAGACAAAGAAATGATTTTAATTGCAATATAAATAATATAAAGAAAAGCTTATTGAATTAATGCATGAATGGAAAAACACCACACTGAAGGTCAGTCATAGGCAGAGCAGATGAAGTTGAGTTTTTCGCTCTGAGGCAGGCTGATCCACTTCTGCTCTCCTCCAGACTGCACTGCTCCGGTTCTCTCCTCATGGCTGCAGTCTTCAAACCCTGTCCCGTTGCCCGGAGCCCAGTCCTGGTAGCAGATCATCTCTCCATTCACCCAGTACCAGAAGCCCAGAGTACAGGTGTGACGCAGGCCAAGCCACACGTGTTCATTGGAGGTGTTTTGAGCCACTTCCTTCACCCAGAGCTGCATCTCCTCAGTGCGCACTGAGACCAGGTCATGATGATGGTTCCTGCAGTATCTCAGAGCTTCTTTCCAGGTCAGATTCTCATTAATCAGGATCAGCTTATCTGAATATACAAGGTAATAAACATTGTACCAGAACTCTGAAGAGTCTGTAATATATACAGTATGAAATTATGTACAGTTTTAGATATTGGAGGGACATTCTTTCAAGAAAGACATAACTAAAAGGTGTTGAGTAATCCTGTATACTAAGAAATAAACAGATGTAATGTAACTCACTCTCATGGCAGATGAACGGGAGTTTTTCTGTGCAGTTCACATCACTCCAGTAACGTTTCTCAGACTCAGACACTGCAGAACAGTTCAAACCTCCACTGGGTTTGTCAGAGCTCCAGTATCTGAATAAGGAGTTACTCTGATCTGACCACTTCCAGGAGTCATTAAACAGACCAATCCAAACTTTCTGATGCACTGAACTATTAATCATTCTCCAGATCTCCTCATTCTCAGTTTGGTTCCTCACACTGACCAGGTCAGTGTATTTCTCTCTGCAGTAGATCTGAGCATCATACCACCTCTTTGTCTCATTAATCACTACATATTTAGGGTTTTTGTTCTTTTCTGAAAAAAAAGCACAGTGAATAGCTCATTTATGACTACATTAGATATCTGCCTTTTGTGCCTACAAAGGAACTGTAACAAGAAAGTAAAAAAAAGAGAACAAATATCAAGAAAAATAACACAATACTAAAAAAAAATAAAAAGCTAAATTTTAAAATTCATTACTGTAATGACATCTCTTACCTTTATAACATACAAAAGGTTTTATGCCACACAGTTATCATTCCACTTTCCATCATTTTTATACATCTCAGCACAGAACTGATAGGCCACACCACCATTAGGTTCTCCACTCCTCCAGTTTCTGTAAGTGTCTCCATCTCTGTAGAAAGTTTGGTCTGCCAGAGACCACTGCCATTTCCCAGGTCCCTCTCTCTGTAGACCAATCCAAGCTTTCTTTGCATTTTCCTTCATCAGTGTGTGATTCAGCTTCTTCATCTCTCCCATGTTGTTGATGGTTGCCAGATCAGTGAAATTCACTCTGCAGTAAGTCTGAGCTTCACTCCCGGTTTTATTCTCATTCACAAAGTGATATATGCTCCTACACCACATACTACTGTGAGCAACATATTAATGTTAAAAAAAAAACAAAAACAAAAAAAAAAAGATTATTGATGCTGAACCACAAAAGAACAAAAATATTTGTATTTTTTCCATAAACATGCATCTAGATTCTGCCACATAAACACAAATGAAATCATAATCACACACTTACATTATTGGATTGAGATCACACTGTCTGTAATGATTTTTCAACAAACACAAACACACACAACTTATAGTGCACACAACACTGACCTGAGAAGAACAGGATAACAAAACGCCATTTATGATTCATGTCTGTAAAGAAAAATAAAATTAATTAAATAAATAAATTTACACATGGTATGGGTTTGTCATTATTACTCATGAAAGAAATAAACGTTGTGTTCATATCTGACCAGTTGCTCATGTCTTCATGAGAGAAACAACCTCCTCTTTTGTGGTAGGATCTCAGATCCCATTATATTAAACATTACCTTGTATATTTACATTGTGTACAGTTTAAGGTGATGTGCTCAGTGTCTTGTGCCTTCTGACATACCATCACATTTCATTTATGTTTTTGAATTTATGAATCTTTTAGGTAAAAATAATGTAGTGATCACAAGGAAAAAATCTGTCAAGCAAAAGTTTAGACCTAAACAATAGACCACAAACTATGGTGGAGAATCACCTGGGTCTCTCGGGCTGTGTGAATATGGAATGTCACGCCCCATGTTACACCTTTCTGCTACGCCTACAGTACGTCCCAACAAATGCCTTCATTTATGACAATAAAAATATCAGGATAGAGAAACTTAAATGTACTTGCAGCCAGACTAATGACTACTATACTTAAAGTTTGCTATGTGGGAACAACTAATTTTGTACTGTGTATTTAAGTTGTAATTAAATTGTACAAAAGCACAATTTTAAGTTTATTAAGTATACTTTTATGTGCTAAAGTGGAACAACTTCAAGTATACTTAGTACACTTAAAGTATATGGCTGTGTATGTACTAATGTACATACCCGACACAGTGATTAATGAAATTAAAGTATATCTTTAATGTATTATAAGTACATTAGTGCAGTTTTTTACTGTGTTACAAATACACAAGTAATATACCACTAATATATTCTTATTGCAGAAGTTGCATGCTGTTGTACTTCTGGCCAATTCCAAATACTAAACAAGTACACTTTGTGGTTAATAAAAATGTACTTTGTTATATCATGTAATACACACAGCCTTCTATACTACTACTGTATTGCAAATGTGCTACTGGTACACTAAAGGGTTTTAGGACCTTTTACAAATGCTGAATGCATTTTCCAGACTATAACACGTTTTTAAGACCATTGAAACACATTACATTAATAATGATGAAGCAGATTTCATTGGAGTTCAAAAATTTTAATTTAGCTGCACATGGTTTAAAAAAAAAAACCAAGATGACCATGTTTCTAAACAAGAGAAGAACTTGAAAACTGTTGCAATTAACCCTCACATGGGGTGCACATGAATGAACATAAATAACATTTCTCACACGATGATTTGTTGCAACCCTCCATGAACACTTAGGCCTCAGACACAGACACTCTACACATTAGCAGCCCTTTTTTGGCTGAACTGCTCATTATTACACTTGTGTCTGATGGCTGCACGTACATCAGAGGCACTTGTCTGTGGAAACTCCTGAAGAACAGCATCTGTTAACAAAATGCATAAGATATCATGTCACAGGGCATATTCATGCAACACTTTCTTCTGTTTTGACTACATTAAAGAAGAACTGTGGTCACTTTCTAAATGTATCTTATTTTCATACACATGATAAAGACAGCAATGATTTTCTTCTATTTACAACTAAGGTCCTCCAAGGAACTCTAACTGTGCTGCCAGCCAAGGGGTGCTGAATATGAGAGAGACAGATAAGAGAGAAATGGAGAGGGGGAGAGTGAGTGAGTGAGAGAGAGAGAGAGAGAGAGAGAGAGAGTCAATTAAATTCATATGAACATGGGTGCGTTCCACCTACCTATGAGAAATGGACATTATCCAAATATAAAAACAATGTGCTAAATTTCCAGTGGTGGGATTTGGGTGTAAGATGAATGCAAGATATATGATACACATAACCCATTAAACCATATAACTTTAATACTGACCTATTTTACCATGCAAAGCACCAAGCTGTGATGCCAAAATGGTGTAAATTCAGAATTTTTTCAGCATCCATGAATGAACAATGACTATTAGTAAATAGATGCTTTTATCAGTTAATTGTAAAGTAGCATTTCAGTTTCATAGTTCTCTGAGAAAGATGACATTGAGGTCGTGAATGAGGGGGTCCCAACGGGTGAAGGCATCAGTGTCCGAACACACTCCATACACTCCTTCATTAATTTCATCATTTCTGGGAGTTCTAAGTTAATGTAAAAAGGGAAAAGAGCAAACTTGTTGATTTTATTAGTGTGTCTGTTGCATGGCACAAATGGATCAAATGTAAGCTGGCCAGTGGTAGAGGGATAATGGGGATAATGGTTTGTGTATAATGTGAAAAAACCCTAAATAGTTAAATGAACACAATGTATCTTGTCACCCCACCCATGCCCATTTGAACACCTACCATGAAGGGATGCTATGATCTCATCTACTTGTGGTGGCATGCCATGACCAGTATTATCATATAACTCCTGCAACATAAAGAACAATGGAATACCAGGCTTTTTCGTCTGAATAAGATTAGTCATATTAAACCATATTAACATGTATATTATAACACTACCAAACAGTGGGACTAATATCTTGTGATATAGAGTGACACAAATGTTCAGAATAACAATTTTTTAATAAAATCTGGATGACTAATATTAAGTAAGACTGAGGGACAACATAAGATTGTACAATAGGTCCCCTAAATATGAACAAGTTCTGTTACGAGAGCTCGTTTGTAAGTCCAATTTGTTTGTAAGTTAAAAAAAACATTGTCTAGGTACTAGGATACTAACAATTGGCTATACACAGTATATTACAAAAAAAGCAAAAAAGAAAAGAACGAGCAATGTCTGAAAAGATCGAGCAATGTCTGCCATCTTTTCACCTCACTCCATTCTCTCAATTATTTTCACTTTTGTCTCCATCATTATTGCTTGGCGCTTCTTAGCAGTACCAGCTTCAACACTGCTGCTTTTACGCTTGCTTCTGAACATCCTGGGTTTGCGGAAGATGCATGCTGCACGCACGTGACAAAGTACTCCAAACATGTGATCTAACTTTCACATTCGTATCTTCGAAAGTTTGTAACTTGAATGTTGGTATGTAGGGGACTTACCGTATTATGACAACCTTCACACAATTGGATGCAATGTAATGATGTTAAAACTTTATTTGACCTATCATCAAAAGCACCAATATAAAAGTACTTGCTATTCTCTGAGTTGAGGGTAAACGTATCTCTTCATCCCAGTCATCTCCCTGAAATATTGAAAAATGAAAAGGACACAGAGCTGTGAATGACAACAAAACACAAAGAAAACATGTCTGAGGGAGTACACAGCAAACAGCTATGATATGCGAAAGTATAACTTACAATGTCAGGATGTTGTGGACTCCCGATGTTTGTGGCATCATCAGAACTGTGGTGATGATCAGGAGATGATGCCACGGGTAACACAACTTTTCTAGCTGCTGTTGTGTGCATTGCCTGGATAAAAATGTTTATAAAATAACAAAAATTCAAATTCTCAAAATTTGTTTCTTCTATCCTTGACTGCTTTTCTCAGTATACCACACCTGTTGATATTTGCATTATTATAAAGCACTTTGCACCACACAACATAAAATGTAGCCAACTGCACAGGAAAGCATACACCATCATCCAGTTGTGGCCTTTCATTGTCAGAACTGGTGTGGTGATCTTGTGTGGATATCACCCTCTTCTTTGAAAGGGAAGTCTTCAGGTTTTGTATCACCTGGTCCTTGGCTGCCTCTTTAATTCTGGCTTGCACTGCCTGCCAGAAAATGTGTACAGTTTAAAAAAAAAGAGAAAATATAGACAAGAATATATTCACAATGTGAACAAAATCCTCATGCATTTTGGAGAGGCATGCTTGGTGGGTGTGATTATTCAAAATCCCTATGTGTTTGTCCCATAGAGAAAAACGCCTTACTCATACTGGACTCCAACTTCAGAGGTCTAGAGTACAAGAAAGCATTACCTTTTTGCTAGCTAGCATATATAACACATATTGTACATAAAACATGTCTAAAACTGGACTGTCAAGTTGAAAACATGGCATTTGTCAAAATTATTCATATTCACTCACCAGTCTCAAACTAGTTTTTTAGGCTCCACCATGTTGTTCACTTGGTCTATTTGTTGTTTTTTCATGTGTGCACCTCTGCTTTCCTCCTCGGTCCAAATATCTTTACCCAGAATATACAAATTCTTCTTTGTGATGAGTTCTTTGAAAGAATCTAATACAAAAGAGCAAGACAACCTTTATGCAAACTTTTTATACAATTAAACAAATTGCTAATAGGTTAGCTAAAAAAACACTAACCCCCAAATAGCAGGACTTTAGCTGGCTCTGTCTTCTGTTTTTTTATTTTAAGCCAATTATCGTTGCTGTCAAGGTCTGGCTTGGACGTCACTTGGTTAACTTTTTGGTCAGAATAACCAACAATGAGCGATGTACTTTCCACCTTTACCATTTTATTAAAGAGGTCATAAATAGCGAACTGGAGCGACATTTCTACCGCTAGCACCGCGCACCTGCATTCAAGTGAAACGAGCAAGCGTGTATGCAGTATAAATTTCGTCCCCAGCTCTGATTGGCTGACAAGGAAAATCAGAACACACTTGATTGGTTGAAGGACTGAGCAATTCAAAAGTTTAAATTTAATTTAGAGTCATAGCAGCAGAAATTTTCAAGTCAAACCTCGTCATGGCTTCATGGCAACCTCGTCATGAAAACTGAAGAATCATTTGAATGATGATGATGACCCACAAGCGACTCCTAGAACAACAAAATATAGACTCCAGCAAAAACAGGTAAGATGACTGTCATCATGTGAATGTTATATGTTATATGATTCATTTGTATAGGACTTAAAATTACCAATTATTTTTATACAGGAGTAATTTTCTGATTATTGTCATGATTTTTTTTTATTGTTTGGTCTGTAAAAAAAATCAGGGAATGTTTGTTTAATTGCAAGGATTGTTTTGTCCAAACAACCAACCAACAGTCCAAAACTCCAAAGAAGTTGAATAAAACAAACAAACAAACATTATATATATAAATCTCTTGTTTGAGAATAGATCAAATAAATAAAATCAAATAAATTACTTACAAAGGTAATCTACTTAATTTCAGCTACTTGTGGGCAGGGGTGTGTTGGTGATGGTGGTGGGGGGTAGGGGGGTTAAGCAGGGAAGTTTTTTTGTTGTTGTTAATGCTAGAAAAAGGCTTTAAATGGTTTAGGATAGCCCTCTCATTTGAGTGGCAGAAGTTCTTATAATAGACTTTTTTTTGTGAGTTTCACACCCCTACTTTAGTGGCCCTAAGTTTAAAAGTCACTTTTAAAACACAAATTTCAAATTCAGTAATATGAGCCTTTATTTGTTTTCATCATATTGTCATGTAACTTGTTGGTTAAAAAAAACACATTTTACTAATGGATAGATCATGGTTTTTCTGTTTTTTAACAAGTTTTGAATGTACTGTATCTGCAGAAACTGAGAAGGTCATTCTACAAGCAATTTCTTTTTACATCTTCAAAAGAAGAATGCCAAGGCAAATGTCTTTTTAATAAACTAGTAGAGTTCTACTAAATGTTTAAACCTGTTGTTTAAGACAGGACAAGAGGACAGAGAGGAAGATGATAGAGACAGACAAGAGGACGGAGGGGAAGATGATAGAGACAGACAAGAGGACGGAGGGGAAGATGACGAAAGTGGACAAGAGGAGGAAGGAGAAGATGACGGAAGTGAACAACAGGATGGAGGAGATCAAGTCAAAGTCAAAGAAGCTTTATTGTCACTTCAACCATATAAAGCTGATGCAGTAGACAGTGAAGTGAAACAACGTTCCTCCTAGACCAGAGGTGCTACACATAACACAGACAAAGTACAGTGAGGCAGACAAACATAGAGCTAAACATAGAGATAAAAAACTAAACTATACTTAAGGTGCAATAAAAACTAAACTATAGACCGACTTTTGTGCAAATAATAGTGTATACAGTGAGTGCAAATATGAAATTGACACATGTAAACAGGATTAATATAAAAAATGTAAAGTGAAATGTAAAGTGACATGTGCATGCAAACAGGACAGTTTAGTGTGTGTGTGTGTGTGTGTGTGTGTGTGTGTCTGTGTTCAGCACAGTTCAGTTCTTCTTGGAACACAGTCTCAGATTTTGTGCATGTGTGTTATGTATGTGTATGTGTGTCCGTGTCCAGCACAGTTCAGTTCTCCTGCTGAGATCAGATCTTGGTTTTGTGTGTGTGTGTGTGTGTGCACGCGAATGCGTATGTGTGTGTCCAGTTCAGCTCAGTTCTCTGTTGAGATACCTGATTGCCTGAGGGAAGAAACTGTTTAACAGTCTGGTTGTGCGGGTCCGAATGCTTCAGTACATCTTTCTGGATGGCAGAAGGGTGAAGAGTGTGTGTGGAAGAAGTCAAGAAGTGGAGAAGAACTGAGAGCAGGAAATGAGAGGAGCTGGGAGAGTGTCCAAGGAAATCAAGATTCAAACCCAGAGATGGTACAAAAATGCATTTCCAGAATATTTGTTCATGGTGTTCCTTTAAGTTGACTTTGTGAGCCAAAAGTATAAATATAACAACACTATCAATGCTATTTCTGTTTATGTTTCAGTTTCATATTGTATTATAAGTGTTATGATTATTTTTATCTTTTATTACGGAAACAACATGAAAATGATCCTGTGTATCCTGGTGCTCCCCTCACAAAAGGACAGAGTGTGCTCTTGCTCATGTCATATGTGCTGAGGCACAATTTGACAGGAATAGCTCTTCAGGATCTTCTTACAATGTTCAATCTACATTTCTGGCTTAGTGCCAACAACCTCATATCTTTTTCATAAAGAATATGGACAATTTGGCCAATATGTGCCCCATTTTTATTGCATCAACTGTGAAAGCTACATGGGGCCCAGTGAGTCAGCTCCAAAAACCTGCTCTTCATGTAAATCTCAATTTGACATTGCAAATAACCTAAGGATTGGGTCTTATTTCCTTGTTCTTAGTCTGTCAACTCAAACAGTGGAGATTTTGGAGAAACCTGAAATACAGTTAAATAAAAAGGAACCAACTCCTGGCATTGTTTCAGATATACAGTGTGGGGCAGCATATCAGAAATTCAAGCAGGAAGTAGGGGCTGAGGATATCTTAATCTTGTGGAACTGTGATGGAGTTCCAATTTTCAAAAGTAATAATGTTCAAATATGGCCGATTCAGTGCCAAATCATAGAGCTTTCACCAAAAGATCGTCAGGGCAAAATATGTATACCATGCTTATGGTTTGGTAACAGCAAGCAATACGGGTGTCACTTCTGCCTCCATATAGGTGGTGGAGTATATTCCTGAGAAACCTCAGAACCACCTTTAAGGACAGAGGCAGATCATCTTCGGCATGCTATGCTGGCAACCCCTGCTGAACCAGTAATGGGTGTGAAAGGCCCATCTCCTTTGATGGAACTTGAGCATTTCAGCATGGCATCTGGATTCATTCCTGAGTACCAGCACAGTGTCTGCTTAGGAGTAACTAAACAGATGACATCTCTCTGGCTAGACAGTAAGCACCATAATGAAGACTGGTACTTGGGGTCAAAGGTCAGTGACATAGACCAGGAATTTCTAGCCATTAAGCCACCTGTGGAAGCCACTTGTGGAAGGGCACCAAGGTCACTGAAGGACAGAAAATTCTGGAAGCATCTGAATGGAGGTAATTTTAATTGTTTTATGCATTGTATGTTTTTAATGGCCTTTTGAAAAGGAAGTACTGGAATCATCTTTTTTAATAGTTTTTGCAATGCATACTCTTCTTCAGGATGCCATTAATATCAGCCATGTAGATATGGCAGAAAAAGCTCTTTGAAAGTTTGTGTTAAACTTTGAGAAACTATATGGTCCTACTAATGTTTCTTTCAACATGTATTTGTTAAGTGTTCGGAGCTGGGGACCACTGGTGGCAACCTCCACATTTCCTTTTGAATCTTTTAATGGGACTTTGCTTAGGTTTTTCAATGGGACTACGCATATCCCAACTCAAATAGTGAAGAAATTCCTTAGATGGAGGGGTCTCTCAACAAAAGCAGGCACTACAATGGCAAATGCAAATTGCAGTGTAAGGCAATTATTTGAAAGCCTCTAAGGTAGCCTTGGCTTAACAAAAAGGTCAAAGGAATTTCACAATAATGTTAGAGGTTTTTGGCTTCCCAAATAAAGATAGCATATATGTGTTGTAGAGGATGGCTATAAAAGATTTCACAGGATTGACAATTCATTCAGGTTTATTTTATTTTATTTGTGGCAGTGTTGTTTATCATTCATATAAGAACACAGCTCTTAAAAAATAATAATAATTCAGTTGTACAGTTAAGTGATGGAACGTTCTGTGAAATCATGACCCTGAGAGGATGGGACCTCTTCTGCATCCACCACAAATGACTTCTGTGTTTTAGTAAAAGAACTTGCAAAGAGTGCAGGAAAGCTTTGTAGAGATATTCAATTAAATATATCCTCTACATTTATAAATGAAGTATCTAAAACAAATAATGTATTTGCTGTTCATCCTCAGTCACTCAAATGAAAATGTTTAATGGTTAGGTCAAAGGAAAAAATGTATGTCATTCCATTTCCAAACAATGTTGAACGAGACTAAAACCTCACTGATTCTAGCAGTGGCGGACCGTCAAGGCCAGCAACACCTTCTCTGCTGGCCTAAACAGCAGTTATCTGAATCACTGACTTGCATGTTAATATATTTAATATATTTTTCCATGAATGTGTATTAAATTATTCCCAATATTCTATTCTCTACATTTCATAGCTTTTTGCTTGGTTGTGCTGCTTCCAGTAGTGTATATTTATGATAAGAGTATTTATCCAATCATATTTCCAATAGTGGCTGACATCATGTGTTGCCAGAGTGACAGATTTTGAGTTGGCATCACTGGGGCCATCTAGCAGGCATATGATTATGTCAGCAATTTCCCGTCCTTTGATTGGATAATTGGAGTAGTCAGAGGCATGGTGGTTTAGTGGTTAGCACATTTGCCTCACACCTTCAGCGTTTGAGGTTTGAGTCTCGCTCCTGCTCACTGTGTGTGTAGAGTTTGCATGTTCTCCCTGTGCTTGTTGGGTTTCCTCCCACAGTCCAAAGACATGCTTCTAGACTGATTGGAGTCTCTAAAATTGCCTGTAGTGTGTAATTGAATGAGTGTGTGTGTGCCCTGCGATGGGTTGGCACTCTGTCCAGGATGTATCCTGCCTTGATGCCTGTGCCTGAGGCACAGGCTCCCCATGACCTGGTACAGACAATGAAATGAAAAATATTTTAACAGAGGAGAAGAAATCGATTTGGTCACATACATCCTTACAAATGCAGACTGTAATAAAATTGACTATTCCTATTCTATACCTAGGTGTGAAATGCATGGCCCGACACTGATATACACTACTCACAAAAAGTTAAGGATATTTGGCTTTTGGGTGAAATTTATGGAAAAAAATAAAAAGTTCACACCACAGTGATATTATATCATGAAAGTAGGGAATTTAAGTAGAAGCATGCAATGGTGATTTCCTCATCTCAAACAATTTATTGAAACAAAAGCCAACAACAGTGGTGGGTATACCACAACAAAAAATGTCAATGTCTCAATAATTTGTAATGTGCCCTTGACCATCAGTTACAGCTTGACAATGACATCTCATGCTGTTCATGAATCAACTATCTGCTGAGGCATGGCATTCCACTCTTCTTGAAGGGTGGCCCTCAGGTCATTGAGGTTCTGGGGTGTAGGGTTACAAACCTCTACATGGCGACTCAGATGATCTCATAGGTTTTCTATGCGATTCAGGTCTGGAGAAAGTGCAGGCCACTCCATTTGAAATACCCCAGCCTCCAGCAGCCGTTTCCTAATTATGCGACCTCGATGAGCTGGAGCATTGTCGTCTATGAATATGAAATTAGGCCTGTGTTGTTCATGCAGGGGCACAATGACTGGATTAATGATGTTATTCAGGAAGTATTGGCTTGTCACTGTACCATTCACAAGATGTAGGGCAGTTCTGTATTGAGGAGACACACCTGCCCAGACTGTAACACCACCACAACAGTGGATGATGCATAGCGCTCTCCTTGATGTCTCCAACATCATTTCTGTTCAATGTGAATTGACTTTCATCAGAGAACAGCACTGAGGCCCACTGGTCCCTCATCCAGCATAAATGCTCCCTGGCCCATGCAAGACGATGACATCTGTGCCTAGTTGTGTGGTCAGGTACCCTTGCAGGTCATCTAGCACGCAGACCACACTGATGTAAATGGTTTCGAATGGTCTGATGTGGCACTTGGGTGCCTCTCACCTCCCTTAAATGGTGAGGTACTGTTTATCAATTGTTAGGTGTTGTCTTGGTCTCCTGATGTCAAACTGTGAACAGCATGATGAAGAGGACTGTTTAAATACCAATTCTAATTGAACCAGAAAATCTATTGGTCGATTCATGGATCAAACACCAGTTGTGAATTTTGCTGTTAAGCACCTTGTTAGAGAACAGCAAGTTATGCAAAAAGTACTGAAACACTGAACCGTATATATATATATATATATATATATATATATATATATATATATATATACACTATATTGCCAAAAGTATTCGCTCACCTGCCTTGACTCGCATATGAACTTAAGTGACATCCCATTCCTAATCCATAGGGTTCAATATGACGTCGGTCCACCCTTTGCAGCTATAACAGCTTCAACTCTTCTGGGAAGGCTGTCCACAAGGTTTAGGAGTGTGTTTATGGGAATTTTTGACCATTCTTCCAGAAGCGCATTTGTGAGGTCACACACTGATGTTGGACGAGAAGGCCTGGCTCTCAGTCTCCGCTCTAATTCATCCCAAAGGTGTTCTATCGGGTTGAGGTCAGGACTCTGTGCAGGCCAGTCAAGTTCATCCACACCAGACTCTGTCATCCATGTCTTTATGGACCTTGCTTTGTGCACTGGTGCACGGTCATGTTGGAAGAGGAAGGGGCCATCTCCAAACTGTTCCCACAAAGTTGGGAGCATGGAATTGTCCAAAATGTCTTGGTATGCTGAAGCATTCAGAGTTCCTTTCACTGGAACTAAGAGGCCAAGCCCAGCTCCTGAAAAACAACCCCACACCATAATGCCCCCTCCACCAAACTTTACACTTGGCACAATGCAGTCAGACAAGTACCGTTCTCCTGGCAACCGCCAAACCCAGACTCGTCCATCAGATTGCCAGATGGAGAAGCGCGATCCGTCACTCCAGAGAACGCGTCTCCACTGCTCTAGAGTCCAGTGGCGGCGTGCTTTACACCACTGCATCCGACGCTTTGCATTGCACTTGGTGATGTATGGCTTGGATGCAGCTGCTCGGCCATGGAAACCCATTCCATGAAGCTCTCTGTGCACTGTTCTTGAGCTAATCTGAAGGCCACATGAAGTTTGGAGGTCTGTAGCGATTGACTCTGCAGAAAGTTGGCAACCTCTTCGCACTATGCGCCTCAGCATCCGCTGACCCCGCTCCGTCAGTTTACGTGGCCTACCACTTCGTGGCTGAGTTGCTGTCGTTCCCAAACACTTCCACGTTCTTATAATACAGCTGACAGTTGACTGTGGAATATTTAGGATTGAGGAAATTTCATGACTGGATTTGTTGCACAGGTGGCATCCTATCACAGTTCCACGCTGGAATTCACTGAGCTCCTGAGAGCGACCCATTCTTTCACAAATGTTTGTAAAAACAGTCTGCATGCCTAGGTGCTTGATTTTATACACCTGTGGCCATGGAAGTGATTGGAACACCTGATTCTGATTATTTGGATGGGTGAGCGAATACTTTTGGCAATATAGTGTATATATATATATACACACACACACACACACACACACACACAGACACAGTATCTCACAAAAGTGAGTACACCCCTCTAATTTCAGCAAACATTTTAGTATATTTTCTCAAATGACAATACAATAGAAATGAAACTTAGGTATATTTTAGAATAGTCAATGTGCAGCTTGTATAGCAGTATAGATTTACTGTCCTCTGAAAATAACTCAACATACAGCTATTATTGTCAAAATAGGTGGCAACAAAAGTGAGTACACCCTAAGTGATAACAGCTGTACATCATTTAACCATGCAAAGTAACATGTCCTATTCATCATGTTCATGTTTGTGTCAGCTTGATAGGACCATACAAATTTGGGGATCTTATATTAGAGCATTTAAAATTTGGTGCTTTGAGTACAGTTCACTCATACTGACCACTGGATGATCAACATGGCACCTTATGGTAAAGAACTCTCAGAGGATTTGAGAATTGGATTTCTTACTCTCCACAAAGATGGGTTAGGCTGCAAGAAGATTGGTAACACCCTGAAACTGAGTTACAGTACAGTGCCCAGGGTCATACAGAGGTTTTCCAAGACAGATTCCTCTCTGAACAGACCTTGCAGGGCTCGATCAAAGAAGTTGAGTCCTCATGCTGTGTGTCAGGTGCAGAAGCTGGCTTTAAAAACAGATGCATGAGTGCTGCCAGCATTGCTTTAAAGGTTGCAGAAGCAGGAGGTCAGCTTGTCAGTGCTCTGACCATAAACCGCACACTGCAACAAGTTGGTTTGCATGGCTGTCATCCCAGAAGCAAGCCTCATCTCTTTTTTGGCCCATTTTTCCTGAGGAACAAAGCTGCCTAATAATTATGCACACCTTGATATAGGGTATTGCTCTCCTTAGGCCACACCCTCCATCATTACACAAATATACTTCACCTGATATGCTTAAATGCAATAAGCACTTGCACTTTTGGCTTCTGGTACTGGGTGACTGGAGTGATGATCTGCTACCAGGACTGGGCTCTGGGCAATGGGACAGGGATTGAAGACTGCAGCTATGAGGAGAGATCAGGTGCAGTGCAGTCTGCAGGAGAGAAGAAGTGGATCGAGCTGCATGAGAGCCACAAGCTCAAGTTCATCTGTTCTACCTATGATGGTTAGTCACCGTGTTTTTGTATGCATGTGTTTTAATGCACTTTTTCGATATTGCAATTAAAATAATTTCTTTGTCTTTGAAGATTTGTTCTATTAAACATGAAGACTAAAGACAATCTGTAGTCCAACATCTGTATCCACCATCAGCTGCTCTACAGTACTGTCTCATTTATACTCTTCTACACATCATTATTATTATTATTGTATCCTCTTAATGCAGTGTAATGACGGGCTGGAGGTGTAAGTATAAGAATCCATCAGCAGATTTATTAATAAACAGCAGGCAGAAGCTGTAAACTTCTTCATGAAAGCTTCAATTTCAGGTTCTTGGTCGAGAGCTGTACCTTTTGGCCCACTTGATAAGCAGGATGAGGGCGTCGCCAGCGATTCACTTGAATCTCCTGTTTCCGTACAGCCCACTGGAGCCTCACATGAGCCCTCTCCCAGATGTCCTGACTCCTCCTGGACCAGTCCTCTATGCTGGGGACACACAAGGGTTCTCCCAACCAGGGGAATAATGGTGGTTGGTAGCCCAGGATACATTGGAATTGGGTTAGCCCCGTAGATGAATGTCATAGGGAGTTCTGGGCATATTCAGCCCAGGGCAGGAACTCACTCCACCTCTGCTGTTCTCGACTGCAATAAAAGCAAAGGAACCTCCCCAGCTCCTGATTAAGGCACTCCACTTGGCCATTAGACTGTGGGTGATACCCGGAACTCAGACTGACATTGATTCCTAGCTGACGACAGAATTCTGACCAGACACGGGATGTGAATTGAGTTCCTCTGTCGGACACAATGTCTTCAGGTAATCTGAAATTGCAAAATATGTGAAGAAACACAGTCTCTGAGCTGTCTCCATGGATGTGGGAAGTCCTTTCATGGGAATTAGTTTACAGCCCTTTGAAAATCTTTCAATAATGACCATGACTGTTGTGTAGCCGCAAGAATCGGGAAGATCAGTCAAGAAGTCAATGGAAATGTGAGACCAGGGCTGCTGTGGAATGGGCAGCGGCTCTAAGAGGTCTTCAGGTAACTGGCGGCTGGTTCGTGACTGGGAACACGTGCTACATGATCGGACGCACTCTTCGGCATCCTGATGGAGGGAAGGCCACCAAAATCCTTGCTGTAGCAGCTGGATTGTTCTGTAAATGCCTGGATGCCCTCTGCTCGGGCTTTCATGAGTCCATTGCATAACTCTGGCACATAGTGTGGTAGGAATAAACACCTTGGTAGGAGAACAGTTAGGCGGGGTCTGTGAGGTCTGGGCCTGTTCAATCTCCCTGAGAATGCTGCATTGGACAGGGGCTATGAGAGCAGATGAAGGGAGAATAGGATCTGGATAAGTGGGTCGGTCAGTGGTTTCATGGAGTCTGGAAAGGGCGTCGGCTTTGCTGTTCTTTGAGCCTGGACGATATGTGACTGAAAACTTAAATCTCAAAAAGAACAACGACCATCTAGCTTGGCGTGGGTTTAGGCGCTTTGCCTCTCGGATATATGCAAGATTGCGATGATCTGTGATAATCAGAAATGGGTGATTTTCCCCCTCCAACCAGTGTCTTCACTCTTCCAGTGCCGCTTTCATGGACAACAGTTCTCGATTACCCACGTCATAGTTTATCTCCGCTGGTGTGAGTTTCCTAGAAAAGAAAGCACATGGGTGAACCTTGCCTAAATCAGGTTGGCGCTGTGAAAGAACCGCTCCAATCCCACTACTCGACACGTCCACTTCTACTATGAAAGGTAAATCCGGTCTAGGATGACGAAGGATGCAAGCTGAGGTGAAACTGGATGGATCTGTGGTAGAAATTAGCAAAACCCAGGAAGTGCTGCAAGTCTTTGATTGTGGACGGGACCAGCCAGGCTGTGATTGCAGACACTTTGCCTTGGTCCATCTCTACTCCACCCTGCGATATGACATAGCCTAAGAAAGATATGGAAGGTTGGTGAAACTCGCACTTGTCCAGCTTCACATACAAATGATGTTCCGCCAGATGACGTAGAATGGCCCGAACATGCATGATGTGTTGTTCTAGGTTGGGAGAGTAGATCAAGATATCGTCTATGTACATGATCACCTAGTGGTATCTCTAAACACTTCCTTGATGAGGGATTGGAACACAGCCAGAGCGTTGGTGAGACCACAGGGCATAACCCACTGGGTTCATAGTGTCCATGGGTGGTATGAAAGGCTGTTTTCCATTCATGTCCCTCTTTAATCCGGATTAGATTATATGCACTGCGCAGGTCCAGCTTGGTAAAAATCTTGGCTCCCTGAAGCTGCTCTAGGACTGCGGGTAACAGTGGGAGTGGATAGGGATATGGAACTGTGATAGCGTTTAGGTCCCAATAGTCAATGCAGGGTCTGAGGCCTCCATCCTTCTTTCCAATGAAGAAAAACTCTGCAGCTGCGGGAGTCATGGAAGGCCAGATGTAACCTGTGGTGAGAGCTTCCTGAATATATTCCTCCATGGCTCGTTTCTCAGGTATGGAGAGAGGGTAAACTTTGTTCTTGGGTAGCATGGCATTAGGAAGGAGCTCTGTGGAACAATCCCAAGGCTTGTGCTGTGGCAGCTTGGCGGCTCTCTCCTTACTGAATACCTCTTGGAGGTCATGATATTCCATAGGAAGCATGGAAGCAACAGTAACGATGGGGCTCTCTATGGACATAGAATGGCATGGATGAGGAAGCTGAGACGGAAAAAACCTGCAATATGATGGCCATTTCAAGATGTCTCCATCCCTCCAGGAGATCATGTCATGAAGCTGCAGCCACAGAAGTCCCAGTACAATGGGATTCGAGGGTGAGGTGATGATAAAAAAGGTGATAGACTCGCAGTGGAATAATCCAATCTGAAGAGTCAAGGCGGTGATGCGGTGGCGGATCAGGCCTTCTCCTATGAGTTGGTCATTTATAGCGGTAATCTTCAATATGGGTATGCATGGAACGAGGGGAATATTGAGTTGATGTACCAGGTTACTATCGATTAGATTAACCGCCGAACCAAAGTCAATCAGTGCCATAGCATCAGAACAAGATCAAGTCTCTACCTTGGACACAGTGGGATTTTCAAGGCAGTGATAAACTCTGTGGTTGGGTTTCCCACAGCAGAAGCATAGCTGGAGCTTTCTGTGGCATTCTCGTTTCTCTGTGGAGATTCCAGTCCTCCTCAGCTGCATGGGCTCTGAAAAGTCTGGCTGGAAATCGAGGCTTTCCTCCTGACGGCGTGACTTGGTGGACGAAGGCGGATGCTGTCGGTGCCGGTTGTCGGGGCGGATGGCTGTGGTAATGTATTGGGACAAAGGAACAGTAGTCTCTTTGCACGTCATGTCGGCTTTCAGTTCCGTATTAAGCCCCTCGCAAAACACGGCCATGAGTGCGGGCTCGTTCCATCCCGATTGTGCCGCCAGTGTGCGAAATTTAATAGCATAATCCGCAGCAGTCTCAGAATCTTGGTGCAGCTCCAGTAGCTGAACTGAAACATCTTTGCCCCCAGCGGGGTATCCGAACACCTCCTTAAGTTGGTTAGGTTATGGTTAAATCCTTATTCGTGGATCAGAGTCCCATACCGCCGATGCCCAATCTAGTGCTTTGCCCATGAGTAGTGATAGCAAGAACGTGCACCTGGTCGTATCATTACCATAAGCTTCTGGCTGCAGACTAAAGAAATTGTCGCATTGACGCAGAAATCCACGGCATTGGTCAGCGGAACCATCATAGTTCTCCGGAAGAGCTGAGCATGGTAACTTGTGAATGGCTCTCAGCTAATCCACTTCCGTTTGGAACGCCGCTCTTAAATCCGCTGGATTCATGTCAGGTGTAGTATCCTGTAATGACGGGCTGGAGGCGTAAGTATAAGAATCCATCAGCAGATTTATTAATAAACAGCAGGCAGAAGATGTAAATGTAAAGGCAGGTGGAAAGTCTAAACCGGAAAATCAAACACTATGCGTCAAAACCAAAATAGAAACCGAAACTTGTATAACCGGGAAACAGGCAAGGCTCATACACATATAACAATAATTTCAGAAATAACTCAAGGGTTCATACGTGACACAAGGAGAAAATACTACATGTTTGGCCAGAGGGAGCATGCTACTTAAAAGTCCTGGAAACAGGAAACAGGAAACAACATGCGCACAGTCAATATTCAGGCGATGGTTCCCTCTGGTGGTCCGGTTCAGCATACACCGTGACATGCAGATGTTTCATCAGTAAATTCTACTGTCTCCATAAAGCATGATCTGTAGTATGTTACCTATATTATACTTACTTTTCATATTAATAGAGGGTTGATGGGTTGAACTACAGTGTGTTTGGTTTGCACATGTAATTGTTTTTAAAATTCTTCCTCAGAATAGGAAACTGTACCATTTACACACATGCAAGAAGTTTAGAACACCAAACACTGCAAACAGTGAGGAAAAAAAAAACATTGTTTTTTCATTGTTTTTTATTATGTAATTTTGTGCAGTTCTCAACGGTTTTCTCTTTTGCATGTAGGCAACTGAGTGTCAGGATATCTGCATAATTATATGTTGATGATTTCTATACCTGGGATTTCTGGACACTTGCTTTTTTAATATGTAAGAATATGGACTGTAATAACTGCTGCCAGTTAAGTTTCCTATCAAATAAAAATAAATTTCAAGTATGTGTTTTAGTCTATCCCTGTGTTTTTTGTTCCACTTCACATACATACACACAAAAATAAAGGGATAGTATTTATGTTCATTTTTAATCATGTTTAAAGTTGTCTCTTTGGTCATATTTTGATTTGTTTGCTAAATCCAGCTTCACTGAATATATTTTTGTCACTTTTGTTATTTTACGATCCAAAGGAGAAATTTTGAAGAAGATTAATCTCATGCACAAGTCTGTTTCATTCAATAGTTCAACATTAACGCTGTCCTGAGGTTTAAAACCACAATGTTCTAGCTATTAGAATAGAATGTTTAACTGTTCTCCTAGCACCCACATTTACATCTGTGTATTCAAAGCCTCACAAGATTCAGGTGTCAAAACTCAGAGTGCCCCTCTGAGTGGACACACTACAGGGTGGTTCTTCTCCAATTACCTATTATTACCAAATACTTACAAAAACTTCATTAATCCATAAAAATAAAATAAAGAAATTTCCTCAGGCTTGGTTGAGAAGAAGCAACCGGCTTTGTTTTTATCAAGACGATTCTTAACAAAAATAACACCAAAATGGCACTCAAGTACACAGCGTCAGGCCCAACGTGGTTAAGTTAACCTCCTATTTGGCTCATTATTGTTTTGTCTCGTTAGGAAACGTTTCTCACACCCTGTGGATACCAATCACTGACCTTCAAGTTAGACACAGTGCTGTTTATCATATCTGTTCAAGTGAGCTCTGACTTATTATTGCAAGTTAGTATCATTTATTAATATTAGTTACTAGTAATGGTACCAGGAATTTCTTTATTATTATTATATCCCATACTTGTATAATTTTATTGTGAGGATCATTGTGGTTATCTGGCGATTTAGTTATTTTCTCCAACTCTTAAGGGAGGATGCTATCTTTATTGACTTACTTACTTGGGACTTGTTGTTTAAACTTATTTGCTCTCCTGCTATGCTATGGCTCTCACACTCACAGTATCCTGTTTTTTCATGTCAGTTTGCCTTAACTTACTTAAAGTAAAAAAAACTTGAAGTTTTTACTTCATGTACTATCCCGTATCAGATCCTAGTAGTCATTCACTATCTTTATACAGTAAATTCAGTATTTTGGTGTTTTAGTTATTACCAGCCACTAGAATGGTTCTTTTTATACACAGCTTACGGGCCTACATAAGCATCATATCTCTTCAGCTTCTCTTCACTCAGCTTCTGCAAAATGTTTGTGTAGTGTATATGAATTTTACTTCCATTTTTTGCACCCTCATGCTGTCATATGAGTCTCATATCTTATTGTTGTCATATCTGCAGCCTGTTATGGCCTTCTTCTCTCCGATCGCTCAAGGTATACTCTGTTCCTATCTATCTATCTATCTATATACGCAAACTTTTCTGACCTGCTTTCCTTTCTCGAATTTGCTAGAAACATGGACATTAGATGTGGTCATCATATATACTATTTTAAGCTACTTCTCGTTATATGGTTAACTTTTGCCATAGCTGATAACTTATAATTATATTGCTTAAGCACAGATTAAGATAAGTGAGATTAATATATGTAAATCAAAATAAGTAAAGATTAAAATTAAAATTAACTCTGGATTATGGATTAGATTTGTTTTAGGTTAACTGAGTAAATTTATTAAACAGTAACTTTTAATTTTAATTGTTAACTTTTATTTTAATGATTAAAGTAAATTAGACTTGATTTTCAACACAGGCTAATCTTGTCCACATCAATACAGCTTATTAACTGTTATTAATTTGCTAACACGAATATTATGGCATTATAATACTGCACATACTTACAAAAACACATCTTCACCATGTGGCTTCGATGTGTTAAATAGGTTAGATATGCTGAAATTATCAACAAATCAGGGCTGTCAAGTCCAAAACTAGTCTAAAACCAGGATTAACCAAGACTGAGTCAAAGTCAAGGCCAAACAAAAGCAAAAACGGAGTCAAGATTAAACTTGGAAACATAGAACATACAACATAATAAGAATTTACAAACCAGAAATAAGCAAGCCAAAAAATATATAGGTGAATAAGATGACCATGGCAAGCACAAAGTAAAGAAAAGGGTTACAACTGCAGTTACTTGAATAAAGTACCACCATCTCTGCCCCAACTACCCCATTGCTTTTCAGTGTCATTTTCTCACTCCTCTTGCTATTGTTGCCCTGGTGCTTAAAGGACTGCACCAGATCAGCACCCACAATGTTGTGGAAAACTGAGGAACACATGGCTATGGAGCGGAGCAGCTAAAGTACACTATAGCTGTAGCAGCCAACATTACACAACAAAGTTTTTGCTTCTTGAACACTGTTGGGTGTTCCTTAAACATTTTTGGCTGCTGATCACGAAAATAACATCCAGATTTGCCCATCATATTCTGTTTCATTGAAATTTTCAGTTTTGTTATGTTTTTTTCTTATATTTGTGTCCGAAAATTTTCCTTTCTGTAAGAGACCTATGAACAATGTTTTGTGCAGTCTGGGCATGTCCAGGCATAAAATGACCAGGCATGCCTGGGAAGGCCGGAGCCAGCTTGACACTGTCTCAGCAGGCTTTAAAAGTGGCTTGCATTCACAGATGATGCTCACTGGATTAATATAGACCTTATAGTGTGTACGTATTGTTTCAGAATATAGCATTATCTCAGTAGCACTGTAACAAGTAAGTTAGATGTTATAGACGTTTTACAGGACAATTGGTGTCGGTTGATATGTCTCATCAATGTCGTAACAGCCACGATACATTCGGCTGCATTTGTGGCAAGTATATGCTTGTTCATCAGAGACGCTCAATAACTGCTCTTGTGAAGAAAACATATCATTTGTACTTCGACTGTAAAATTGGTGATCAAGACAAGGAATGGGTGCCTCACAATTGTTGTGTGACATGTGCTGTCTGTCTGAAAGCTTGGCTCAGAGGCACTCGAAAGACAATGCCGTTTGCTGTCCCGATGATATGGCAAGAACAGAAAGACGATGTGATGGAATGTTACTTACGAACCAGATGAAGAAAGTGCAATGCAGGGAACTGGCAGTGACACTGATCTGGATTTTGAACAGTACACCAACAGCACAGTGGCCTAATACCATCACTGGACCTTCCCAGCCAGTCCATGCGCTCGAGCTGGAACATCATAGGTAGAGGAGGCAACAAGACTTGAGTCCCATCGTGGTGGTGCAGAAGCTAGATGGTAGCTTATGGCTCTTCAATGACTTCCGAAAGCTCAACCAATTTTTGGACTTTGACAGCTATCTCCTTCCCCGAGTGGATGACCTGATGGAGAGACTCGAATGACCTGATTTATTTTTACCTTAGAACTCAGAAATGGATATGGCAAATTGTCCTGGCTGCAGATGTTAACATAAAAATGGTTTTCAGCACCTCCAGTGTCCACTGGCAATATTGGATTCTCCCTTTTGGCCTGATTAATAGTACTGGAGATCTGGTGAGTGAGTAATAGTTCAGAATATTTAAGTGTTTGGATGGATATGTTTAATGACTACTGGAAGTGGTTACATCAGAGTAGGACCTCATTCAAATACTGATGCTCTGACCTCCTGAATAATACAGATGGTACAGTGTGCTACAGTGAGTATAACTGAGAAAAAGCAGAATCTCACGTGGAATGATGAGAAGTGCAACTAATTTTCTGTCATGAGATTGAGATGAAGTATAATAAATCATTTGTCTGATTTATTTCTATTTTTCTATTAATTTTGTTCTGTAATACTGTCCATGTGGTAATTCTACACATCCACTATTTCTCTACAAGCTTCACTGATCCTGATTAAGGAGACTCTTACCTAGAAAGATGCTCTGAGATACTGAAGGAACCATCATTATAACCAAGAAGCAGAGCAGTGCAGTCTGGAGCAGAGCAGAATGGATCAGCCTGCCTAATGGTAATAGTAATAGTACCTAGTGGTGCTAATTAAGGAGAAACAGGAAAGAAGTGTGAGTGATGAGTGAATGTAAGGAAAGATCATGTGACGTGCAGGGGCTGATGGGTAATGTTGTTTTGGACTATACTGCCTCACCATGACAAAAAGATTAAACCAATGATGCTGCATCGTGTTATTTCAACTGTCTCCTTCCAGCTATGGATTTTATGCAAATGTATGTTTACAAAGTGTCTGTAAACACACAGAAACACACACACGCACATACACACACAAACAAAGCTAGCTGAACTTCATTCAAATAAATTCCTTTGTATGTCCCAAAATGCAAAGCACAGTGACCTTTCTGTTGTTTGAAACAGCTGGAAACACACAGGTATGATCCTGTAATGCAACTGATCCTGAGATAATATCTGATTCTAGGCCAGTATGAAAAAGAGCCAAGAGGAAATATAGGACAAGGAACGTATAACACATATGCAGTGTGTGATCCACCAAAATCACGCTGATAACATTAAATTGTCAAATCAGAAAACAAGTTTCAAAACTCAATGTTCAACTCTAAATATTTTTTTTTTTTAAGATTTCCATCATCATATCATGGCCAAGCAAAGTAGTTGATGCTTCCTGTTTGCCAGCAGCTCGGCTGTTGCCGATGAGGGGAAAATATAAAGCCATGAAGGCAAAGTGATGGGAGGGGTTGATGAAAGATGACAGGGGTATAATGTGATCTCTGTCCAATTCAGGAGCAGAAGCTGAGAAGAAGAAGAGCAGAAAGACGAGTGAACAAACTCACAACACACAACCTGGGAGCTTTTATACTATTCACTGCAGCAGTAAAGTCCAGGAGAAACATTGCAGGGATGAATATTCTACTTGTTTACATGTTTGTAGTTGAGTTTATTATATACTTTTTGTACTTTTCATATTAATAATTACAGAAGTGCATTATAACACATTATATAAAATATAAATAACACAGAGAAATGCTATTTTAAATATATTTATTTCAACAAAATGTCAGATTATTTCAGTTGCCTTGCTTTTCTCAAGTCTGAGTGTGTGTGCGTGTGTGTGTGCGTGTGTGTGTGTGTGTGTGTGTGTGTGTGAGTGTGTAAACTCTATTGCTCATCACCAGCTTGAATCCCAGCTTAATTTCCCAGGTAAAATTGTGTGCTGCTATTTTCTCTGGATCCAAGCCATTTTTTTTCACATTTTCTGTATCCTGATATTTTTATTGTAATAAATGAAGGTATTTGTTGGGATGTACTGTAGGTGTAGCAGAAAGGTGTAACATGGGGCGTGACATTCCATATTCACAGCCGGAGAGACCTAGGTGATTCTCCACCATAGTTTGTAGTCTATTGTTTATCTCTAGACTAGGGGTTGAATTAACTCTAGACTAGGGCTTGACAGATTTTTTCCTTGTGATCGCTATATTAGCCTGATATCTGAACATTTGACTATGTGACTGCATGTGTTTTGGACTGCTGATATTTAGAATAAAATACTTAAAAGTACCATGAAAAGATCAACATAGATTTGTTTAAAGAAAAGATCATTTTTACCACTCAAGCGATTCTGCTTAACATAAAAAAAAGGAAATTAAATATAATAGTATGTCAGAAGGCAGAGGTCAGTGTGCTGCAGGGAAGGAGAGGAGTTCATTTGACTAGATGATTTACCACAATATCCAGTATCTTCCTGATGATGTAATCATTTAAACCACACCCCTTTTCAGCATCATGTCACTCTGTGACACATTACTACCTGCTCCAATGTTCACAAAACACCGAGCACATCACCTTTAACTGTACACAAGGTAAATAAATAAAGTAATGGTTTATAATAGTGACACATGTGATGCTGCCACAAAACAGAAGGTTGCTGAATATCCTACTGGTCAGACATAGCTTAGGACAAACAAAAACTATATTTATTTCTGTCATAAATAATAATGAAAAACCAATACCATATCTGAATGTAAAAAATCTTTATTTACTTGTTTATTTATTTATTTAGAGACATGAGTCATAAATGGCATTTTGTTATCCTGCTCTTCTCAGGTCAGTGTTGTGTGCACTATAAGTTGAGTGTGTTTGTGTTTATTGCAGAATCATTACAGTCAGTGTGATCATTTAATTTTAGCTCTTAAGAAAATGCTTACTTGAACATTAGAATCAAATTTTTGTGTTTATTTAGAAGAATCTAGATGCAAGTTTATGGAATTTGTTTTAAAGGACTTTATTCTTTTATGGTTCAGCATCAATAATCTTTTTTTTTTTACATTAATATGTTGCTTACAGTAGTGTGTGGTATAGGAGCATATATTCCTCATCGCTATCACTTTGTGAATGAGAATAAAACCTGGAGTGAAGCTCAGACTTACTGCAGAGAGAAATACACTGATCTGGCAACCATCAACAACATGGGAGAAGCTGAATCACACACTGATGAAGGAAAATGCAAAGAAAGCTTGGATTGGTCTACAGAGAGAGGGACCTGGGAAATGGCAGTGGTCTCTGGCAGACCAAACTTTCTACAGAGACGGAGACACTTACAGAAACTGGATTAGTGGAGAACCTAATGGTGGTGTGGCCTATCAGTTCTGTGCTGAGATGTATAAAACTGATGGAAAGTGGAATGATAACAACTGTGTGACATTAAAACCTTTTGTATGTTATGAAGGTAGGGAATATTAATAAATATGTAAATACATTTAATAAGGTTACATTAATAAAATATTAAAAGTTTTAATTTTGTATTTGTTAATTTTCTTGATATTTGTTTTCTTTTTTCCTTTTTTGTTAAAGTTCTTTTGTTGGCACAAAAGGCAGAAATCTAATGTAGTATATTAATGAGCTATTCATTTTGCTTTTTTTTCTCAGAAAAGAATGCAAACACTAAATATGTATTGATTAATGAGAAAAAGAGCTGAACTCCCGTTCATCTGCATTGAGAGTGAGTTAAATTATACTCAACATCCCTTTCCTTTCATTTTTTAGTACACAGGATTACTCAACACCTTTTTTGTTGTGTTTTTGTGTTGTTTAGAAAGAATGTCCCTCTGATTTACAGTATAACACTGACCGCAGAATTTCACACTGTATATACACTGTGTACACAATTATTCGGCAGGTTGTATTTTTGAGGATTAATTTCATTATTGAACAACTACAGTGGTCTCGGTTAATCCAAAATGTTAAAAAACCTCAAACCCGAATATTTAAGGAAGTGAAAGTGAGGTTTTGGCTTTCTTTTCATTTTGGAGAATATCTTTGTGTGCCCAATTATTAGGCAACTATTAGTGTGCAGATTTATTATGCAACTAAATGAAAAACAACAAACTTCTCATCTCACTTGTCTATTTTCATTGTTTAAAATGAGAATAATAAACAAACAGCTCAAAATTTACAAATAAACATTTCTGACATTTAAAAAAAAAACAAAAGAAAAAAAAATCAGTGACCAATAAAGCCACCCTTCTTTTCAATGACACTCATTAGCCTTCCATTCATGGAGTCTGTGAGTTTCTTGATCTGTTGAGGATCAACTTTTTGTGCAGCAGCAACCACAGCTTCCCAGACACTGTTCAGAGAGGTGTACTGTTTTCCTTCACTGTAAATCTATCGTTTAAGAAGAGCCCACATGATCTCAGTAGGGTTTAGGTCAGGTGAGGAAGGGAGCCATGTCATTATTCCTTATCATCGTAAGGCCTTTACTGCCTAGCCACGCAGTGGAGTACTTTGATGCATGCAATGGAGCACTGTCTTATATAAATATCATGGCCTTCTTAAAAGATGCAGACTTTGACTTGTACCACTGTCTTTTAAAAACTGTCTTTTTAAAAACTGGGAGTTGATTTTGAGTCCATCTGCAACCAGATATGGTCCAACTAGCTCATCTTCAATAATACCAGCCCATAACCGTCCACCTTGCTCCATGAGTCGAAGTGGAGCTCTGTGCCCAATACTGATCCAGCCACGTGCCCATCAATCTGGTCTGTCAATTCTCATCCTATCAGTCTGAAGAACCTTTGTAAAATCTGTCTTTAGATGTTTCTTGGCCCAGTCTTGACATTTCAGCTTATGTGTCGTGTTCTGTGGTGGTCAGGTTTCAGCCTTCCTTCCCTTGGCCCTGTCTCTGAGCACAGAACACTGTGTATTTCTGGGGAATCCAGGTAGGTTGCAGTTCAGGAAAATGACAGCACTGGAGGATAATGCGTTCCCAGTAGCTTCACGTATGTTTCTTCTCAAATGACTATATTTGCAACAAGACGTTTGATTTCAAGAGAGCTACATCCCTCTGAAAGAATTTTTGAATTTTCAGAGTCAGTTAATTCCTTTTTGGCTTAAATGCAATAAGCATTCATGTTTATACAGCTTGGACTTAGAATATATGCATAAAAATAATGATTTGGTCAAAATACTCATTTACCTAGTAATACTGGTGTATCTATATATTTATAGACTGTGTAGATGCTTTTCCCTTATAGTTTCAGATAAGCTGATCCTGGTTAAGGAGAATCTGACCTGGAAAGAAGCTCTGAGATACTGCAGGAACCATCATCATGACCTGGTCTCAGTGCACACTGAGGAGATGCAGCTCTGAGTGAAGGAAGTGGCTCAAAACGCCTCCACTGAACACGTGTGGCTCGGCCTGCGTCACACCTGCGCTCTGGGCTTCTGGTACTGGGTGAACGGAGAGATGAACCAGGACTGGGCTCTGGGCAATGGGACAGGGTTCAAAGACTGCAGCTATGAGGAGAGATCAGGCGCAGTGCAGTCTGGAGGAGAGCAGAAGTGGATCGAGCTGCATGAGAGCCACAAGCTCAACTTCATCTGCTCTACCTATGATGGTTAGTCACAGTGTTTTTGTATGCATGTGTTTTAATGCACTTAAATTATTGCAATTAAAATCATTTCTTTGTCTTTGAAGATTTGTTTTATTAAACATGAAGACTGAAGACAATCTGTGTTCCAACATCTGTATCCAGCATCAGCTGCTCTACAGTACTGTCTCATTTATACTCTTCTACACATTAATATTATTATTGTATCCTCTTAATGCAAATGTTTGACCATATTTTTAATGTTGTATTCAGTAAACTCCACTGTCTCCATAAAGCATGATCTGTAGTATGTTACTTATATTATACTTACTTTTCTTTTTAATAAAGGGTTGGTGGGTAATTAAAGTGAACTACAATGTGTTTGGATTGCACATGTAATTGTTTTTTAAAATTCTTCCTCTGAATAGGAAACTATACCATTTACACACATGCAAGAAGTTTAGAACACCAAACACCAAACAGAACAACAAAAAAAATTAAAAATTTAAAAAACATTGTTTTGTCATTGTTTTTTATTATGTAATTTTGTGCAGTTCTCAACGGTTTGCTCTTTTACATGTAGACAACTGAGTGTGTTATCAGGATATTTGCATAATTATATGTTAATGATTTCTATACCTGGGATTTCTGGGCACTTGCTTTAATGTGTAAGAATATTGACTTGATTGCCCCCGTGCTCCTAATCACCGGACTTCTGATTGTGCCACCTGCATTCAATTCCCATGGTGCCTATTTAAAGCGCTCACTTGCCGAGGGCAGTGGCGAGTATTAAGACTGTGTGCCTAGTTGGTATCTTGCTTCTTCAGTTCAACTTAAGTCTGTCTCTTGCCATAGTACTGTTAGTTACGTTTTACCTGCCTGACTAAGTCTTTTGCCTGATCTTCTTTTTTGCCTTCAGCCTTCCAAATCTTCAGTAAAGTGCTTTCACTTACCCTCTGTCTCTGTGAGTGACTGCACACCTGCGCGCCTCCCACACCAGATCCGCAGTAGCTGCCACCCAGACCCCCTCCTGCACTAGATCCAATCGCTGAACTGGCAGCCTCGCTACGGGAAGCAGTACTGTCCGTGGCGGCTACTCCGGCCTGTCCCGTGGCGAAACCAGCACTATACTCGGGTGAAGTATCGGAATGTCCGGGATTCATTATGCAGTGCCAACTTTATTTCGATGTTGTTCATCAGCAGTTCCCCAATGACCGTGCGAAGATTGCCTTCATACTGTCATTACTGTCTGGTGAGGCTCGACGCTGGGCAGAGACATTGTGGACATCCGAGAGCCCAGCACTTGCCTCCCTGGATGGCTTCCTGGCCCACTTCAAGGCAGCCTTCGGCACGAGCTCTTCCGCCCTCTTGGTACATGACGAGCTGTTTACCCTACAGCAAGCCAGGAACACTGTCCGTGAGTATACACTTCGCTTCCGCACGCTCACAGCCTCTAGTGGCTGGAACGAGGTGACGCTACTTGAGGCTTACCGGCGGGGTTTACGGCCCGAGATCAGATGACAGATGGCGATTTATGACGACTCTGCCATCCTTGAATCCTTCTTGCTGAAGGCGCAAAGTGTGTCTCAACATCTTGTCGCGGTCACCGTTGAGGGGAACAACAGGTCCGATACCTCACCCTACGAGGATTCCTCCATGCCAGAGGCCATGCAGAAGGATGAGTACCATCTGTCCATGAGCAAACATCAGCGCCAGCTCCAGCGTGGGCTCTGTTTGTACTGCGAAGAGTCAGGTCACGCCATCCAGACCTGCCCAGTCTGTACTCCACAACCAGCGGTGAGTACCATCCACCTCAGCTCAATTTTGCCCAATCCACGGTATCATGATGCCGCACTAATATATGGTTCCCACTCCTACTCCGTCAGTGTGCTGTTTGACTCGGGCGCGTCCGGGAACTTAATTTCCTCCCATATCTTGTCTGCCTGCCATATCCCACATCGGAGGAGCCCAACGCTGTACCTGATCACAACCATCCAAGGGAAACTGCTGGGTCACGGACTGGTGCAGTGGCTAACCCCGGATTTAACACTCCTGTAACAAATTTAGCTCAAAATTTAAATATTTAAGTGTAATTATAACTGGTTATAATTAATTATAAATATTCAAATGGGGTTTTAGAACTAACTGTTAGAGAATCAATAACACAATTATTTGATTTGTTTGTCCACCAAACAGACAGTATAATTATGTATTAATTCCAGGGAAAGTTATCTTCCTGGCCATGAAAGAATAACTACTTTATAAAGTACTAGCTGTAATTTAGCACATAGCAAGAGCAATGTTCAGGGACCCCGAAATTGTGAGCAAAGCACAGAGACAATCACTCGTGAATAAAATGCATTTAATAAAACCGAAACACACAACACATACTAACTACGACACACATACATAAAAGACAGAATAAGGATTATAGAGAGGGGATAAGTAGGCAAAAAGAGATTGAGATTAAGGAAGGGAATACGGAGGAAATCAGAATGAGAGAGAGAGTGAGAGAGAGAAAGAGATAAGGAACTAGAGAAGAGATCAAATATGGCAAGTTTCAAATCGAGTTTTGATTACAACCGTGTGAGAATCGTCAAGGTAATTAGGATTCGCCTTAATAAAGGGGCTTCAGCTTAAAATTGCGGATCTAAAATAATTAGTAACTTTTACTTGCATTGGTTCGTTGATAAGAGTCCTGATGTAGTGGATCAAGGAGGTTCGGAGATTTTAAGTCCTCGAAAAGTCTCAGAAGAAAGTGAAAGTCTTGTCCCGAAGAAAGAACGGAGTCGAGTCAGGCAACGATAGAAGAGGTCATGCCAGGAAGAAAAGGCGCATGGGGGCCCCCCGACCGCAGCTCGGAGAGGAGGTTGGCCCCCACGGGGCCGAGCTGAGCTGAACCGAGCTGAGCAGAGCAAAAAGCTGAGCCACGATAGATGGGTGCTTAGGGTTTTTATTGATCCCTTGGTTGTGCCCAGTTTTTCAGAGTGACCAATCCAACATCTGAAACTTTTGGAGGGAAAGAGTTTCTTTGTCTCTGCTCAGTCATTCATTTGCATACTTTATGGTGAAGTCAAGGAATGGATAAAGTTTCAGTTAAAATATAGTAGGCTCATGTTATGTACTTGAATGACCATATGGCATACACTATTGCTTATAAAAGTAGAAGAGGTTCATTTTGATAGTAGACACGAAAAAGACAGTATGAGAGGAGAGGAAACTGGGTATAGGCAATTAAACATAAAATCTTATATTATAAAACATTGTTCTGTTTCATGAAAACACAGAACAACAGGTCATGAGTGGTAATACAACAATAAAAATATAAAGGCAAAAGGGGAATACATCTACAGGTGTGTTAGGCATGGGTCAGGTAGGGTTTTACTATTGTTTTATTGAAACTTGAATAAGGAACTCTCCTTATGTGTGTGCGTGTGGGGGTCAGGATGAGCATTTCCAGATGCTTTGGGTGTGTGTGTGTGTGGTTGTGGATGTGTGTGTGTGTGTGTGTGTCTTCAGTCAGAACTTTGGTCATCCCCCGGTTAAGGCATTGATTCAGTTTAGATTAGGGAATTCTTCCAGGGGTGTGAGGCTGGGCTATCAGTACTGATGGTCTGCAGAACTCCAACATTCATGGAGGCAGGATTCCTCCTTTGTCTCCAGTCTCGTGGGGGGGGGTTATCCAGAACCATCAGACATCCCGGAGCCTGGCTCCCATGATTTACAGCATGTCAGCTGAGTCAAAATGAAATAACTATAAGCGAAATAGGTCAGTTGTGAGCTGCATAATGGTTAATTGAGTTTTTGAGAAGGATGCAACTGACCCCATGAGCAAGTGAGCCGACCTGGAGAAGCTACAGTTCCCCCCTTTTGGACAAGGAGTAACCTGTAGGGGACATCTCCGGCCAATAGTTGTCGGAAAGGTCGGCTAGCAGGTGGCTCATGAGGGTTAGAGGGCAGGTGGATCAGGATGGTTGGATGCCCTCTAGTTCCAGTTACGAACTTTGCTTAGAAACAGGGTAGATTGTTGGGCCTTTTACAGCTTTCTCAAGAACAGTTCTTTGCTTAGTGTAGGCTTTGTGTGCCAAGTCTCTCAGCTGTTGGGTGGACATACTCCATGGGCAGACTAGGACCCCCAGGTGCTGGCTCACACTGGAGTGCAGGTTCCGGAGAAACGAAGTCTTGAAATTGAAATCCTCTTCCATTCCTGGCTCATTTCATGCCCCGAAGTAGGCCTGTCAGAGCTTGTTGTAGTAGGCCTGTGGGGTTTCTAGTTTGCCCTGTTTTAAGTCCATGGCTGCAAACAGTCCGTCTTCTGACTCTGGTTCTGAGAATTCTTTAATTAAAGTTTGTTGAAGTTGCTGGTAGTTTGTGGTGACCGTTTCTGGCTGCCGGTCTAGGAAACTCCGCACCTCCTGGCTGGAGGTGATCCTGAGAAGGTAGAGCTTGTCTTGTGTAGTCACATTGGTCAAATTTTGCAAATGAAAGTCAATGTCCTGCAGGTAGGCATGCACATCGTGGCTTCCCATGGGGTTTGGCATGAAAATGGGAATATTCTTAGCCAGTTTGTCCAGTTCCCGCGGGGCCACCCTGTGCCTAGGATATGGGGTTCCTTGAAAGGACTCCCACCCCCTTTCTGCTGTTGGGGGTTCGATGATGCTAGCAGGTGAGGCCTTGAGTAGGGGGCACCGCCCCCCCTTCGAACAGGAAATTCTTGGCCCGGACGGTGGAAATCCTTTGAGGTTGAGGGAAATTCTATGGGGTGCATTTCCCTTTCAGAGTCAACTTGCAACCTATATGCATGTTTAAGTTCCCTGTGCACTTTGTTGATTTTGTCCTTCAAATAGTAATAATAATTATGATAGTAAAGTATAAAACTCAAGCTTGAAACAAAGAAAAGGGGAGAAAATAACTAGATGAGATAAGAATCAAAATTAGAAAAAATAAAAAAGATTACCTATAAATTAACTCAAAATACCACTAATGATAAAAAAAAGTTAATCAAAGAATGACTGGAGAAGTCAAAACAAAAGTTAAGGAGGTAGAAAGGAAAGACGACCTAGCGGAGGAGGTCCACCAGGTGGAGTTAGTGAGTCCGTACACACTGAGGTTAAGAGTCAGTAGGACTCTAACCCTAACCCTAAACCTAACTCCCATTTACATATCATTCGCAACAATAATCCGCAAAGCATTTGCTATTAAAACTTATTTGGCACGCATTAGGTAGCTAGTCTAATGGTTTAAACCTAAGGGAGTGAGTCTGTCTAGTTGAATGAAATTGGACTACACTCTGCATCGGCTGCTTGCACGAGGAGATGCTCTCCCTGTTAGTGCTGGAGGAGTCCAGAGTGGACATCGTCCTGGGACGCCCCTGGCTGGCACAACACCAGCCCAACATCCGGTGGAGTATTGAGCAGTGGAGTGATCACTGCCTCAACTCATGCCTTCGCGCTCTCCCGATCCCGGCTCCTAAAGCTGTTGTCCTGGGGTCGACGAGCATCAAAAGTCCTCAAGAATGTGCCGAGGTGGACCTCCCGGAAGAGTATCGGGATTACGCGGACATATTCAGCAAAACTGCAGCTATGAAACTGCCGCCACACTGCAGGGTTCATCCGCCCATCCACCTCCCCAGGGGCATCCAGCTTCTTCTTTGTGGCAAAAAAGGATGGCGAATAAATCGATTACCTTAATCGAACCTTAATGTGCAGATGGTAAAATCAGCCTACCCCCTGCCTCTGGTCCCAGCTGCACTCGAGGAGTTACGTGGAGCTCACGTTTTCACCAAGCTGGATTTAAGAAGCGCGTACAACCTAATCCACATACGATGAGGAGATGAGTGGAAGATGGTGTTCATTACACCATCTGGGCACTACGAGTACCTGGTCATGCCATACGGACTCACCAACGCTCCTGCGGTGTTCCAAAACTTTATGAATGAGATCTTCCATGACATGCTCCACCATTTGTCATCGTGTATATCGATGACATCCTGATCTATTCCCCAAACCGGTTGGAGCACATCCACCATCTCCGCCGTCACCACCTCTTCCTCAAGCTCGAGAAGTATGAGTTCCATCACACTATCGTGCAGTTTTTGGGATACATTATCTCCTCAGAGGGCATTGAAATGGACCAGTCCAAAGTGGAAGCGGTGAGGAGCTGGCCGCAGCCACAAACCATCAAAGAGCTTCAACACTTCCTGGGGTTTGTGAATTTTTACCGCCGCTTCCTCTCCAATTACAGTAAGCACACTGCTCCTCTCACCTCACTGTTATGCAATAACCCCAAGACGCTTAAGTGGACGATTTCTGCAGTTGAAGCCTTCCAGCAGCTGAAAGCTGCCTTCTGCTCTCCTGCTACCCTGCTACACCCCAATCCCAGCCGACCTTTCATGGTGGAGGTAGACGCTTCGACTCTAGGGGTAGGAGCGGTGCTGTCCCAATGGGGAGGTGAGCCCCTGGCACTCCATCCATGCGCCTTTTTCTCTAAAAAAAAAAGTCAGAGTGAGACTATGATATCGGAGACTATCGGACTATGATACCCAGTCAGAGTGAAACTATGATATCGGGAACTGTGAGTTGTTGGCTATCAAGCTGGCACTGGAGGAATGGCAGCACTGGTTGGAGGGAGCTATCCATCCCTTTGAGGTTATTACAGATCATAAAAATCTCCAATAGCTCAAGGAAGCCAAAGGCCTAAACCCACGGCAAGCGCGCTGGGCGTTCTACTTCACCAGGTTTCGATTTACAGTCTCCTATCGTCCTGGCTATAAGAATAAAGCTGATGCGCTATCCCGGATGTACTCTCCTGATCCCCAGCCGGAGGACTGAGAGCCCGTACTCCCTCCAGATCTGTTTGTCTATCCTCTCCTCTGGGCTATTGACGAGGACATCCATGCCACAACCACGGAAGAACCTGCTCCGCTGGGAGGTCCAGTAGGCAAAACTTATGTTCCAACTTCACTCTGTCTTGCCCTTCTGGACTCTGTACACTCCTCGCCGGGCTCCGGACATCTGGGCAGACAGCGAACCCTCTCACTAATCCAAAACAGGTATTGGTGGCCCAACATGACTAAGGACATTAACCACTTCATGAAGGGATGTCCCGTTTGTGCTGTTATTTCCACACCACGCCATTTACTGGAAGGGAAACTCATCCCGCACCCAATTCCCCACCGACCATGGTCCCACCTGGGAATCGACTTTGCCACCGATCTACCCGCATCGGACGGCTTCACCACCATCCTCATAGTGGTTGATCGGTTTTCCAAGGCATGTAAACTGATATCCCTCAACGGCCTGCCCACAGCCTTGGAGATGGCTAAAGCCCTCTTCCACCACGTTTTCAGGCACTTTGGCATCCCTAAGGACATCGTGTTTGACAGAGGGCCCCAGTTCATCTCCAGGGTGTGGTGTGGGATCTTTAAACAGCTGGGCATATCAGTGAATCTATCTTCCGGTTATCACTGTGGGAGATAATTTTGTAAATGAGGATATATGTATGAGGTGTGTGTTTGATGTAGTGTGAAATAATCGGGGGACAGCAGGAGTGAGTTCTCAGGTAAGGTTTATTCGTTAGGTCGTTTGAGCTTAAGAACAATATAAGGTTTAACACGGCATGTTGGCCTGTCACGGGCCTTGCACACAGGCTGCAAGGGCTTTGAAGAACAAATAGTTGTATCAATGATGTCAGTCTGGCAGGCCTTCTCTGCGGTACCAGGCTTTCCAAACTTGGACCAATCAATGGCAGAGATGCGCCCTAGATTATTATGGTCAATCTTCGCTCCGCTGGTACCTGGAGCGGCGGTGATCTCATCATGAAGTAAACGCAGCGCGTGCTGGATGGCAATGGTGGTACCAGGCGAAATATCTAGAGTACATACGTAGAAGACAGTGGATAAATCAGGAAAGCCGTGAAGTGTAGAGTGTAATAAAAAGAAAGGGTGCTGGCCCCTGAAGGACTGAGAACTTACCCATGCTGTCTCCTGAAGAAGAATGAGGTGTTGGCAAGAATGAGGCCGAAGACAATCCCACTGGTGGGGGCGGAAACGCCCAATTTTTAATATAATGATGTAGGGAAGTTTTAATTATAATGGTATTTGAAAAGTTGTAAATTCAAAGATAATGGTGTAAAAAAGAATCTAAAAGGTCTAAAAAAGAAAGATGGGTGGGATTGTCTAGGCAAAGAACCAGTGACGTGTTGCACTGGGAAGATAAGGGAAATGTATATAAGGGCTGTAGTTGGAGTTCCCCAGGAAGAGGTTGTTGGGACGTTCATGCGTGAGCATCTCAATTCTTGTGTCAGCGCTGATTACAAAATAAAATCTCTTATCTGCATTCATCTAGTCTGCTTGATTGGCTTATTTAGTTTTGAGGCCTTACTAACTATGAGTCTCACTTAGACTGAGCTGTCGGGTCAGTGTGGAGCTGGAGTCAGATTTTAGTAGTGAGTACAGTAGATTTTTATTCCACATCACCCTCAGTCTAACGGCTAGATGGAATGGAAAATCCAAGAAATCAGATGCTATCTCAGAGTGTACTGCCATGACCACCAACATGATTGGAGCCAATACCTCCCCTGGGCCGAGTATGCACAGAACTCACTCCGTCAAGAGGCCACCGGACTCACCCCTTTTCAGTGCATACTCGGCTACTAACCACCTCTGTTTCCATGGTCCATCGAGCTGTCCAAAGTACCATCAATCGACCACTGTTTCTGAGAGAGTGAGAGGGTCTGGGAGTCAGCGCATGTCCACCTGAGCCGCACTGTTTGCCGGCAGAAGAGCCAAGCTGACATGCTACGCAGGGAAACACCTTGCTACCATCCAGGCGATCGAGTCTGGCTCTCCACATGGGACATCCATCTCAAACTCCCCTGTAGGAAGCTCAGTCCCCGCTATATCAGTCCCTTCGACAGCCAGAGGCGTATAAATGAAGTCACTTACGAACTCATCCTCCCTGAGCGCTACCGGATCTCACCAGCTTTCCATGTGTCTCTTTTAAAGCCATACACTAACCCTGTTCTCCCTCCTTCCACAGAGCCCGAGGTCTCGTCACCAACCGAGATCGATGCAGACAACACAGACAACTAGGTCCGAGAGATAGTGAACTCCAGGCGATGCAGCGGCCATTTGCAGTATCTGGTTGACTGGGAGGGGTATGGTCCAGAAGAAAGATCATGGGTAGACCGAGAAGACATCTTCGATCCAGCGTTGCTCATCAAATTCCATCAGTGCCGTCCAGATCGACCCGCTCCCAGAGGCTGCGGCCGCAGGGGGGGTCGGGGGGTACTGTCATGGGCATGCTGGCTTCAGCCGCGCCCCTGCGCTCCTAATCACTGGACTTCTGATTGCGCCACCTTCATTCAATTCCCACAGTGCCTATTTAAAGCGCTCACTCTCCGAGGGCAGTGGCGAGTATTAAGACTATGTGCCTAGTGTGCCTAGTTGGTATCTTGCTTCTTCAGTTCAACTTAAGTCTGTCTCTTGCCATAGTAATGTTAGTTACGTTTTACCTGCCTGCCTAAGTTAAGACTTTTGCCTGATCTACATGGATGAGAAGAAGCAACTAGCTTTATTTTTATCAAGATGATTCTTAACAAAAATAACACCAAATTGGCACTTAATACACAGCGCCAGGCCCGACGTGGTCAAGTGCTGCCAACTTCTGCCATAGCTGATAAACAATAATTATATTGCTTAAGCACAGATTCAGATAAGTGAGATTAATATATGTAAATCAAGATAAGTAAAGATTAAAATTAACATTAACTCTGAATTATGGATTAGATTTGTTTTAGTTTAACTGAGTAAATTTAAGGATTAAACAGTAACTTAATTTTAACTGTTAACTTTTATTTTAATGATTAAAGTAAATTAGACTTGCCTTAAAAATTAAAGGAAAAGAATCAGATTTATTTAACTGTTATTAATTTGCTAACACAAATATTATTGCATTATAATACTGTATATACTTACAAACACAAATCTTCACCATGTGGCTTCAATGTGTTAAATAGGATAAATATGCTGAAATTATCAACAAATCATGGTTGTCAAGACCAAAACTAGTCTAAAACCAGGATTAACCAAGATTGAGTCAAAGTCAAGGCCAAACAAAAGCAAAAACGGAGTCAAGATTAAACTTGGAAAGAACATACAACATAAAAAGAATTTACAAACCAGAAATAAGCAAGCCAAAAAATATATAGGTGTATATATATTATCATTTATAGGTGAATAAAATGACCATGGCAAGCACAAAGTAAAGATAAGGGTTACAACTGCAGTTACTTTAATAAAGTACCACCATCTCTGCATGGCCCCATTGCTTTTCAGTGTCATTTTCTCGCTCCTCTTGCTATCGTTGCCCTGGTGCTTAAAGGACTGCACCAGATCAGCACCCACAATGTTGTGGAAAACTGAGGAACACATGGCTATGGAGAGGAGCAGCTAAAGCATGCCAACATTGGCTGTAGCAATTGCATCATTGGAGTAGTCAGAGGCAGCGAATCGCATGAACTAAATTAAAATATATATATTAACTCACAATGCCTGACAGAGGAGAAGATATCGATTTGGTTGCAGACATCCTTACAAATGCATTTTCAATTTGGACTGTAATAAAATTGACTATTCCTTGTGAGCTGTGAAATACTGTAGCCTAATTTCTTTTTTACTTTGCTATTTAACGGTTGATTATTATCTATTGCTGTGGCGTCATAATGATGGTATAGAGGTGGATTAATTCAGGAAGGACACCAGTGAAGGCCTAGGTGTGAAATGCACAGCCCTGCACTGCTAAAAGTGAGAGTCAGAAGGTGACAGACAATGAAGGCTTCCTGGGACATAAAGTGTCAAACCACTTCACAGTCAGCAAACCCGAGCGACTTGTGAGGGTGGTAAGGAGACAGCATCCAAAACATCCCAGTAAACCAAACACTCTATGCCCATGAACCTTCCAGGTCTGCGCTTTTACCTAAAAGTAACTATACATTGAAAGTTTGACTTAACAATGTGTCTTCAGCCTAGACTTAAACATTGAGACTGTGTCTGAATCCCGAACACTAATTGGAAGGCTGTTCCATAACTGTGAGGCTTTGAAAGAAAAAAGCTCCGCCCCCTGCTGTAGCCTTTGCTACTTGAGGTACTACCAAATAACCTGCACCCTTTGATTGAAGTAGGCATGGCAGATCATAAACAACCAAAAGATCATTCAGGTACTGTGGTACAAGACCATTTAGTGCGTTAAAGGTCAGTAATAGTATTTTAAAATCAATGTGAAATTTGACTGGGAGCCAATGTAGTGTGGCAAAGATAGGAGTGATGTGTTCATATCTTCTTGCTCTAGTTAGGACTCTAGCTGCTGCATTCTGGACTAACTGGATCTTTTTTATGCTCCTACTGGAACATCCAGACAGTAAGGCATTACAATAATCCAAAAGCATGAGCCAGTATAGGTCAATGACCAGGACCAGTACTGTCTCTGTGCTATGATGAGGCCTAAATCCTGACTGATACATTTCATGAATGTTACTCCTATGTAAGTATGAACATAACTGCTGTGTTACAGCCTTTTCTAGGATCTTGGAGATAAAGGGCAGGTTTGATATTGGCCTATAGTTGGACAGCTGATATGGATCGAGGTCCATTTTTTTAATTAGGGGATTGATAACCGCTAGCCTAAAAGATTTATGCACATAGCCAGTTCTAACGGAAGAATTTTTAATTTTTAGAACGGGTTCAGTAGCTACTAATATCTTTAAAAAAAAAAAGTGGGTAAGGAATCTCATATGCAGGTTGAATGTTTTGAAGATGAAATTAGTGAAATTAGATCAGGCTCTTGCAGTGGAGTAAAGCATTCTAAGCTCTGATCAGAAATATTTATATTATCTAAAGGATTATCTATCAAATAGTTTGGGTCTAAATAAATAGTCTGAAGTTTTTTTCCTGATATCATAAATTTTTCCACTGAAAACATTTCTGAAGTCATTACTGCTACATATAGAAGGTATGCACTCTTCTACAGTGGTTTTACTCCTAGTTAGTTTTGCTACAGTACTAAATAAAAATTTAGGATTGTTTTTGTTATCTTTGATTAGGGCAGAGAGATGCACTGATCTAGCAGCACTAAGAGAATTTTTGTAGCTCTGAAGGCTTTCCTTCCACCCTAACTGAAATATTGCCAATTTAGTCTGACACCATTTACGTTCTAGTTTCTAAACTGATTGTTTTAAAGCTCATGTGTGGTCGTTGTACCAGAGTTTAACTGGAGCTACAGTATCTATGGTGTTGCGAAACAATAAAGTCCAGGTAATCAGTCACCTGATCAAGTTGTGTGGGGTCAGTCTAAGGCACATTTTAATTTAAACAAAATAGTGGTCTGAGATAGCTTCCTGACTGTGGGAGTTTGACTGTGTTTTCTATATTTAAGCCAAATGTTAGAATAAGATCCAGAGTGTGACCTCCATTATGAGTGGGTCCTATTACATTTTTTACATTTTGATTAATCTAAGATGGATACAACTGCTGTTCTCAGAGGATCTTCTGACATCAAAATGAATGTTAAAGTCTTCTATGATTAATGCTTTGTCTAAAGAAACAACAAGGTTTGAAATGAAATCTGAGTAAATTTACTGAGGAATTCAGAATTTGGGCTCAGAGGTCTGTAAATAATAATTGTTGGAATCGACTCTGTGAACTTATTTTTTAGTGACTACATAGGTTAGTATAAAGAACTTCATATGTGTTCAATTTATGTGTTTTTGTGTGGCACCTAGCTTATTATCATGAATAACTGTTACACCTCCTCCCCTGCCTGTTAGACGTGGTTGATGTATACAGCTATAACCAGGCAGACAAGCTTCATTTAATGTTACATACTCGTTTTGTTTAATCCATGTTTCTAGTAAACATAGAACACTAAACTCCTGATCAGTAATCAGTTCATTAATAAAAATTGCTTTAGATAAAACAGATCTTATATTTACGAGGCCTAGCTTTAGATCAAATGTGCTGGCTGTGCATTCACTAACTACTTCTAGTGTTATGTTAATCAGGTTACTAAAGCAAATTTTCTGATTGTTAAAACATTTTTGTTTAGCTCGGGGAACAGACACAGTGTCAATGTTATGAACCCTGAGTGATCACCCTTTGCAGCTAGCTGTCGGATTAGCAGGCTTGTCTGCTCCCTGGCCCTGGCTCTGGATTGTCACTGATTAACTAGACCTGCTCTAAGACTATGTGCTATGCTGCAAGAAATGAGAGGAGCACCTTCCCAAGTGGAATAGACACCGTCCCGTCCTTACAGGCCAGCCTTGCCCTCAAATGAGATCCAATTATCTATGAAGCCCACATCGTTTTCGGAGCAGCACCTGGACATCCAGCAGTTCAGCGACCATAACTTGCTGTAATCTACATTGCCACATCGCATTGGGATGGGACTGGAGCATAATACTGCATCGGACATGGGCTTCGATAATTTACACACATCTACAATATTACTCTTAGTAACCTCAGACTGACGAAGGCGTATATCATTAGCTCCTACATGGAAGACTATCTTCAAGAACTATGCTTGCCTAGGACCCTAAGATTACCTGCTATGTCTGGCGCCATGGCCCATAGGATACACCTAACCTGTGCTGCTGGAGCCCCTAAAGGCATAGCTAATTTCACATACCTTAAGATAGAATCTTCTATAACCAGAGCTCTTTCAGGTTTCTCAGCAGGTGCTTCACTGAGGAGAGTAAACCTGTTTGACATGTGATGTGGAGAGGAGTGGTACTCCCGTGGGCAAGCCTAAGCATTAGCTCTGGCTTTGCCCCACTGTGAGGGCTCTAATGCCGGAGTCGGGGGGGGTTACTAACTCTACCTAAGGCATCTGGAATTCCTCCTACAGACACTACACTACTCTCACTATCACTAAACCTCTCTAGTGTCTGGATGCCCACCTCTGAAGCTAATATCTTCTCCTAATATCCTTTCACCTCTTAGTGCATGTTAACTGAAATATCTGTCCAGCTATGTTAACCCTTTATGGTCTGGGTTACATAAGCATTAGCACTAAGTTCTCATTCACCACCCTAGAAATTCAGATGCATTTTTATAAGCATTTTTATAATCATTTTTATGGCAATATTTGCACTTTCGTGGTCCTGAAACAATCTTAAAAATGTTTGTTTTTTTTTGTTAATAAAAAGTAAAAAAGTTCATTAAAGTATCATTAAAGTATAACCCTAGTATCATTAAAGTAATGAAAAATGAGGATCGAATTGTATTAAATATTTTCATTCATTTAATACATTTACTGTTTTTGTCAAAGTTCTTTCGATAGCTGAAAAGACAGAAATCTAATTTATCCTTGAATAAGTTATTTAGGGTGTATATTTTTTCCAGAAGAAAAAATTGTAAAACTTAATGAGAAATAAAGCTCTTATGGTGCTCAGATCTACTGCAGAGAGAAATATACCAACCTTGTCAATGTGAGGAACCAAACTAAAAATATTAAGATTTGGAGAGTGATTCAAAGTTCATCATTTTTGGGTGTTTGTATCGGTCTGTTTTTCATTCAAATACTGGAGCACTGACCTCCTGAAAAATACAGATGGTTCGGAGAAGTGTGCTGCAGTGAGTATAACTGAGAAAAAGGAGAATATTACCTGGAACAATGACAGCGAAAGACACAACTTCTCTACCTATGAAGGTTAGTCAGTCACACTTTCAAAACTGGAACTTAAATCAAGTCAAGCCAAGAGGTTTTTATTGTCATTTCAACCAGATATAGCTAATGCAGTACATAGTAAAAAAAGGAGATAATGTTTCTCCAGGACCCTGGTGCTACAAAACAACATAACAACATAGAGCTACAAAACAACACAGAGCTAAGGAGAGAAAGTAAGTTGTCCTAGCTACATAAAGTACAACATGTGCAACCTGGTGCATACAGTACAGGACAAAAGACATTACAAACAGACAATACAACACAAAAGGTGGGATCATCCTAAAATCTGCTGTTGACTTTGCGGATGCAGCGTGTGGTGTAAATGTCCGTGATAGTGGGAAGAGAGACTGCAATTATCTTCTCAGCTGAGTGACCAGGTGAACTTCTTCACTAGATTAACGCCAAGGAATTTGGTGCTCCTGATGATCTCCAAAGGGGATCCGTCAATGTACAGTGGAGAATGGCCACTCTGTTCTCTCCTAAAGTCAACAACCATCTCTTTTGTTTTGTCAACATTCAGAGACAGGTTGTTGGCTCTACACCAGGCTGTTAGCTGTTGCACCTCCTCTCTGTATGCTGACTCCTCGTTCTTGCTGATGAGACCCAACACGGTTGTGTGATTGGTGAACTTGATGATGTGATTCGAGCTGTGCACTGCTGTCAGTAAAGTGAACAGCAGTGGGGAACAGCTGAGAGGCCCCAGTGCTCAGTGTGGTGGTGCTGGAAATGCTGTTCTCGATCTGGACTGACTGACTTCTCAATTCGGTGCTGAGGGATGATTGTATTGAAAGCTGAACTGAAGTCTATGAAAAACATTTGTACATATGACTTCTTATTGTCCAGTTGGGTGAGGGCCAGATGCAGGGTTGTGCTGATGGCAGTGTCTGTGAGCGGTGTGCACGATACGCAAACTGCATGGGGTCCAGTGAGGGTGTTAGCTGTGTCTTGATGACAAGACACATTGTGTCTTGTCGTGACAAGTCTCTCGAACACTTCATCATGATGGGTGTGAGTGCAACAGGATGATAGTCATTGAGGCAGGAAACCATAGACTTCTTCAGCACGGAATCAATGGTCATTGTCTTGAGGCACATAGAAACAATGGTGTTGATCAGGGAAATGTTGAAGATGTCAGTGAAGACATTGCTAGCTGTTCTGCACATTTTCTGAACAATCTGCCAGGAATGTTGTATGGTCCAGCAGACCTCCATGGGTTAACTCTGTATAGAGTTCCCCTCACATCAACTGTGCTTAGACAGAGCACCTGGTCATCATGAGGAGGGATGGTCTTCCTCGCTGCCACATTGTTATGCACCTCAAACTGACCATAGAAGTTGTTCAGCACATCTGGGAGGGAGGCATCACTGTCACAGGCAGGTGAAGTTGTCTTGTAGTTAGTGATTGTCTGGATGCGCTGCCACATGCACCAGGTGTCTCCCCTGTCCTGAAAGTGTCTGTGGATTCTCTCGGCAAGTGTGTGCTTCACCTCTCTGATGGCTCGGGACAGTTGGGGCTTGTTGTTTTTAAGGCCGTCTTGTCCCCTGAAATAGTGGTGCTAATTATGGAGAAACAGGAAAGAAGTGCGAGTTATGAGTGAATGTATAAAAAAAAATCATGTGACGTGCAGGGGCTGATGGGTAGTGTAGTTCTGCAATATACTGCATCACTATGACAAAAAGATTAAACCAATGATGCTGCATCATGTTATTTCAACTGTCTCTGACCAGCTATGGAATTTATGCAAATGTTTGTTTACAAAGCCTCCTGTTCATAAACACACAGCTAGCTGCACCTCATTCAAATAAGCCACAGGTCTGAACCTGTGACACAACTGATCCTGAGATAATATCTGATAGGAACACATAACACATATGCAGTATGTGATCATTATAATCATCATTTTGCCAACATCACTTTGATGACATTCAACTGACAAATCAAAAAAGGAAAATTTTCAAGACTTAGAGCTTTTCTGCAAATCCCCATGCAAATTAATTGATGCTTCAAGAAGCTCTGAGATACTTCATGCCGACAGATCAGATGTTGTTCCTTATAGGAAAATAAAAGCAAAGTGATGGGAGGGGTTAATGAAAGAGGACAGGGATATAATGTGATCTCTGTCCAGTTCAGGAACAGAAGGTGAGAAGAAGAAGAGCAGAAAGACGAGTGAACAAACTCACAACACACAACCTGGGAGCTTTTATACTATTCACTGCAGCAGTAAAGTCCATGAGAAACATTCCAGGTATGAATATTCTACTTGTTTACATGTTTGTAGTTGAGTTTATTATATACTTTTAGTACTTTTCATAGTAATAATTACAGAAGTGCATTATAACACAGAGATTAATATATATATATATATATATATATATATATATATATATATATATATATATATATATATATATATATATATATATATATATTATTCTCTGTGTTATAATGCACTTATTATCTGTTCTCTGTGTTACAATGCACTTCTGCATATATATATATATATATATATATATATATATATATATATATATAACACAGTGAATTGTTGTTTTAAAAATATTTTTCACCAAAATGTCAGATTATTTCACTTGCTTTGCTCAAGTCTGAGTGTGTGTGTGTGTGTGTGTGTGAGAGAGAGAGTGTGTAAACTCTATTGCTCATCCCAGCATGACTCCCAGCTTAATTTCCCAGTTAAAGTTGTCTGTTGCTATTTTCTTTGGATCCAAGCTATTTTTTTTTTTCACATTTTCTCTATCCTGATATTTTTATTGTCATAAATGAAGGCATTTGTTGGGATGTACTGTACGTGTAGCAGAAAGGTGTAACATGGGGCACGACATTCCATATTCACAGCCGGAGAGACCTAGGTGATTCTCCACAATAGTTTGTGGTCTATTGTTTATTTATTCCCTGTGATCACTATATTAGCCTGATATCTGAACATTTTACTATGTGACTGCATGTGTTTTAGACTGCTGATATAATAGCATTCATGCAAAAGTACCATGAAAACATCAACACAGATTTGGTTAAAGAGAAGGGAGATTATTTTTACTTCTCTAGAGATTCTGCTTAACATAAAAAAGTAAATGAAATGTAATGGTATGTCAGAAGGCAGAGGTCAGTGTGCTGCAGGGAAGGAGAGGAGTTCATTTGACTAGATGACATACCACAATATCCAGTATCCTCCTGATGATGTAATCATTTATACCCCACCCCTTTTTCAGTGACACATGTGTGACACATTACTGCCTGCTGCAATGGTCACAAAACACCGAGTACATCACCATTAACTGTACACAAGATAAATAAACAAGGTAATGTTTAATAAAATGAGATCTGGGATCCTGCCACAAAACAGGAGGTTGTTTCTCTCATGAAGACACAAGCAACTGGTCAGATATGAAGCTTAAGACAAACGAAGACTACGTTTATTTCTTTCATAAGTAACAATGACTTAAATATCATATCTAAATGTAAAAATATCTTTATTTATTTGTTCATTTATTTATTTATTTTTATTTATTTACAGACATGAATCATATATGGGTTTTTGTTATCCTGTTCATCTCAGGTCAGTGTTGTGTGCACTATAAGTTGTGTGTGTTTGTGTTTATTGCAGAACCATTACAGACAGTGTGATCTCAATCCAATAATATAAGTGTGTGTTTATGTTTTAATTTGTGTGTTTATTTATGAGAATCTAGATGCATGTTCATGGAATTTGTATTTTTATTCTTTTGTGGTTCAGCATCTGTTTTTTTTACATTAATATGTTGCTCACAGTGGTATGTGGTATAGGAGCATATATTCCTCATCGCTATAATTTTGTGAATGAGAATAAAACCTGGAGTGAAGCTCAGACTTACTGCAGAGTGAAATACACTGATCTGGCAACCATTAACAACATGGGAGAGATGAAGAAGCTGAATCACACACTGATGAAGGAAAATGCAAAGAAAGCTTGGATTGGTCTACAGAGAGAGGGACCTGGGAAATGGCAGTGGTCTCTGGCAACTTTCTACAGAGACGGAGACACTTACAGAAACTGGGATAGTGGAGAACCTAATGGTGGTGTGGCCTATCAGTTCTGTGCTGAGATGTATAAAAATGATGGAAAGTGGAATGATAACAACTGTATAACAAAAAATTCTTTTGTATGTTATAACGGTAAGAGATGTTAATAAAAAAATAAATATGTTATATAATGTTTCAGTAATAAAAAAATCTTTTAGTTTTGTATTTTTTTTTTAGCATTCTGTTATTTTTCTTTATATCTGTTCTCTTTTTCACCTTCTTGTTAAAGTTCCTCTGTAGGCACAAAAGGCAGAAATCGTAGTCATGAATGAGCTATTCATTTAGTGCATTTTTTTTTCAGAAAAGAACACAAAGACTGAATATGTAGTGATTAATGAGACAAAGAGCTGGTATGATGCTCAGATCTACTGCAGAGAGAAATACAATGACCTGGTCACTGTGAGGAACCAAACTGAGAATGAGGAGATCTGGAGAGTGATTAGTAGTTCAGTGCATCAGAAAGTTTGGATTGGTCTGTTTTATAACTCCTGGAAGTGGTCAGATCAGACTAACTCCTCATTCAGATACTGGAGCTCTGACAAACCCAGTGGAGGTTTGAACTGTGCTGCAGTGTCTGAGTCTGAGAAACGTTACTGGAGTGATGTGGACTGCACAGAAAAACTCCCGTTCATCTGCCATGAGAGTGAGTTACATTACACTCAACATCACAAAACACTCAAGAATGTCCCTCTGATATATAACACTGTGCAGAATTTCATACTGTATATATTACAGACTGTGAAGATGTTGTAATGCATATTTCTGGTACAATATTTATTCCCTTGTATATTCAGATAAGCTGATCCTGATTAATGAGACTCTGACCTGGAAAGAAGCTCTGAGATACTGCAGGAACCATCATCATGACCTGGTCTCAGTGCGCACTGAGGAGATGCAGCTCTGGGTGAAGGAAGTGGCTCAAAACGCCTCCACTGAACACGTGTGGCTTGGCCTGCGTCACACCTGTGCTCTGGGCTTCTGGTACTGGGTGAATGGAGAGATGATCTGCTACCAGGACTGGGCTCCGGGCAACGGGACAGGGTTTGAAGACTGCAGCCATGAGGAGAGAACCGGAGCAGTGCAGTCTGGAGGAGAGCAGAAGTGGATCAGCCTGCCTCAGAGCGAAAAACTCAACTTCATCTGCTCTGCCTATGAAGGTAAGTCAGTGTGGTGTTTTTGTATGCATGAATTAAATCAGTAAGATTTTTTTTTATATTCTTAATATTGCAATAAAATCATTTCTTTGTCTTTGAAGATTTGTTTTATTAAACATGAAGACTGAAGACCAGCTGTGGTCCAACATCTGTATCCACCATCAGCTAATCTACAGTACTGTCTCATTTATTCTCTTCTACACATTATTATTATTATTATTATTATTATTATTATTATTATTATTATTATTATTATTATATCCTCTTAATGCAGATGTTTCAGCATATTTTTAATGCTGTATTCAGTAAACTCCACTGTTTCCATACAGCATGATCTGTAGTACCTTATTATATTGTACTTGATTTTCTTATTAATAGAGGGTTTATGGGTAATTAAGGTGGAATCTATTTACCTGATGTTTATATTAAGTGTTTTGAAAGATTCTTTCTCAGAATAGGAAACTATCCCATACTCATATTTACACACATGCAGGAAATTCAGAACAGCAAGCCCTGCAAACAGTGATGATAAATGTTAAAATTTCTCTGAAAATTGTACTCATTTTTATACATCTAATTCTAATCAACTTTAATCATTAAATCAAAAGATCATTTTTAATTCTCATTTAATTCTTAAATTTATTTAAGCTAAATCAAATCTAAGACTATTTTAATCCAGAGTTAATTTTAATTTTAATCTTTACTTATTTTGATTTACATATATTAATCTCACTTATCTTAATCTGTGCTTAAGCAATATAATTATTATTTATCAGCTATGGCAGAAGTTGGCAGCACTTGACCACGTCGGGCCTGGCGCTGTGTATTAAGTGCCAATTTGGTGTTATTTTTGTTAAGAATCATCTTGATAAAAAAATAAAGCCGGTTACTTCTTCTCATCCAAGCCTGAGGAAATTTCTTTATTTTATTTTTATAGTTCAGTGAAGTTTTTGTAAGTATTTCGTAATAACTGGTAATTGGAGAAGACTTCAGAACCACCCTGTAGTGTGTCCACTCAGAGGGGGATTCTGAGTTCTAAAAATATTCTTTTTTATTGTTTTTAAATGTAATTTTGTGTAGTTCTCAATTGTTTGTTTTTTTCACATGTGCATACACTGTAAAAAATGATTTTGAGTTTTAGTCCGGTGGACAAGTAAAATCATGTCCTGTCAACTTGCAGCGTCTCACTACACAATAGGATGAGTTATAACAACCTGAACTTGATGGGAAATGGAAAACTTTGAATAACATGTTCATATAACAACAAAATATAGGTTCTATCAATTTTCTGTGTAATGCGCATGTGCCAGAAATATCATGATGACGTTCAATTTTAACGAATTTGAGAAAGACGCGCCATTCGCCACTTTCTGCACGTGAAGTTGCTGATCCTGTAAGCAAAGTTTAAGAAGCCCGCGATTTACAGATGGACTTTATGGACTGCAAAGAATGAAATAAGTAAGTATACCCTGATTTGTGCTTTCTTTAATGTTAATTTGGGCTTGTTTCATTATTGCTCACCGGTTTTTTGAATCGGTTCATTGAAACGTCAGAAAGAACCGGCTATCACTTAAAGTTTGCTCGCTAGACACCGAGCTGCTGTCGAGCCATGAGCAGAAAGAAAAGTCATCTTTGACTATTGTAAGTTAATGTTGATAAACAGATAAAACAGAGTACAGTACATATAAGTGACTTTTCAGTGTTCTTAACCATTAGTTTTTATCATTGAAACACCAGTAATATCTGAAGCACCGCCGCCAGTCCATATTTGTGTTTAATATGAGAAATATGCATTTTTATTTATACATGGTTGCAACAACATTTAGGTCTAATTCGTTGTTATATTAAAAAAAAATGCTTTATTGACGCTCAGTCGTTATTCTTTCAAATTACATACCATATGAATGTTTTTGTTCACGTGCAAACGGCGTGTCTTCTGTATAGCTAACCTGCACGCTGATTTTGGATTAATTTAATGTCATAAGTAAACTATTATGTCATTTGTGTTAACTGTGAAGCCCTGAAAATTCAGAATTACGTTATTTGTAGAAAACATTTTCACCTAATAAAAGCAATATTTACAGCGGTGCTCAATTTTATATTGCCAGCAACAGCATCACCATAGTATTCAATGTATCACCCAGCCATAGAAATAAAGTGTTTATACTTTTTTCATCATTGTATTTGGGAAGTAAGATGTTCAGTGAATATTTCTTTATGTAACGTGTATGTGTACTTGGCAGGAGTTTGACTACTTTTTTTTTTTTTATTTGCAGGATCAGTACAGTGCAAGAAGAGTGGAAGCACAACTCCATATCCATGAGGTGGTGTTGCAAGATTTGTAGATTTTCCTCGTCCAACCAGCGTGCCCTAATCACGCACTACAAGCTGAAACACTGCCATCAGGCAAGTCACTGTCCACTCCCATGCATCTATAAACATTGTGTATGCACATTTAGGAGTGAACTGTCTCTGAAGAAGCATTTAACTAGCGACCATAGTCAGTGTGTTCAAGCCTCCTCAAAATTGCATAAAGCAACATCACATGTGAACTGTGACCTGTATAATTTTTCAGAGGCTTGCAGTGTTTCACAGTATTTTGCACATCTTAAAAGACACATTAAAAAGAAAGAGCCAGTGAGGTGCAAGACTGTACAAGACTTTCAAGACTGTAGTTTCCAGACCAGTGTGTACAGCACTTTCCGTGCTCATAAAAGTAGGAATCATCACCACAGCACTTTTAAAGATTTTCAAACAGACTTGTTTCAAACTAGCATTCCTGGTGATTCAAACCCTGAAAGTGCAGAGGCTGAAACCCATTCATTCAGCCTCGATTGCTCAACAGTAGATGTTCAAGATGTTCAAGACCTAGATGACATAGATGTTCAAGACCTACAGGATTTGATTAAACACAAAGTAGCATCACTGTTACTTCGCATGCAAACAACTCTACATGTCTCAAAGGCCACCACACAGGAAATTGTAAATGAGCTTTGCAGTGTTTGTTCAATTGTTCACTCCAAGAATAATTGAAAGTGTATTGGTTAAGCACAATTGTCTGTTAACCAATGAAGTGGCTGCTGCCTTAGCTGAGATAGTCGACAAAACAATTCCCCTAACTTCCCTTTCAAAAAGTGGTCCTTTCGCAACCGAATACAAAAGAACCACTTATTACAAGCACAACTTTGAAGTAATTGAGCCCATTGAATATTTTTTAGAAACCTCCTCCCAAAAAAAGTTTGTTTATATTCCAATTTTGAAAGTTTTGAAAGAGTTGTTGAACCGTGATGACATTTTGGATAAAATCCTGCAGGAAACTGCTGACCAGTCCAGTCAGATTAAAACATACAGAGATGGACTGTACTGCAAAAGGAATCCTTTGCTCTCCTCAGAGAGTTTAAGCATTGGACTTGGGATGTATATAGATGACTATGAGGTATGTAACCCACTGGGAACATCAAAAAAGAAGCATAAGGTCTGTGCGGTGTATTGGGTAATATCAAACTTGCCAGAACAGTATAAGTCTTCGGTACAATCAATTTATCTGGCTTGTCTGTGCAATAGAAATGATGTAAAGAATGGCTATGATGCCATTTTTCAACCACTGATTAGGGACATTCAGGTCCTTGAAGAGGAAGGATTATATGTTCAAAAATTGGGAACAAGTGTCAAGGGATCTGTGTTGTATGTGTCAGCAGACAACTTTGGGGCCCACTCGCTAGCTGGCTTCCAAGAGAGTTTCAATGTTGATAAATTCTGCTGATTTTGCCTAGCTAGTCGCAAGGATATTGACTTGCATGAGGTCAGAGAGGGGGTGTTTCCACTCAGGACGATTGAAACTCACAAACAGACCCTTGAGGAATTGAAGACGAATTCACTGGTTTCTCTGGATGGAGTAAAGGGAGACTGTGTTCTTGAGAAACTTAATTATTTCCAGACAGTTCAAGGGTTTCCTCCAGATTTTATGCATGACCTGTTTGAAGGTATAGTACCAACAGAGTTAAGTCTTTGCATAAAGTCCCTTATTTCCAAACACTACTTCACATTAGATGACCTTAATGCCGTCATCAAGTCTTTTCCTTTTAAGTTTACTGATAAAACTAACAAACCACAACAAATTTCAAAGACATTTGTGGCAAAACATTCAATTGCAGGAAACTCCCATGAAAACTGGACTCTGTTAAGGCTTCTGCCATTGATGATGGGTCACAGTTAAACACACCTAAATCAACTAATGAAGGTGTTCAGGATCACTACAAACTTCCAGGCAGGTATCTGGAACCAGGTTGTACTTAAAGTCTGCAATACATTATTGGCCCCACCAGGAGCAGGATTAGACACCCCGAGATTTAAGTGGCATGAGTGTGTTACATTCACTATTAAATCTTATTTTGGTGCTCAACAAAAAATTAGTGTAAAAAAAAGTGTAGATGTGCAAATTTGAAAAAAATGTTTGTGTTTTTATTTTTTCTAAAAAGCATAAAAGACAGAGGGATGGGGAGAAAGGATAAAGAAAAACAAAGGATTGAACAGCCATAGCTGGTACTTTAACCATTCTATATTTTACAGACAACAAACCAAAGGATGAGGACAGCAGCATTGCTGGGCCTGCCATGGTACATGCGAGAGAATCCTTCAAAATTCATGAAGATATGCGAGGTAAGCTGAAATCTTTAAGGCAAAACAAGGGAAAATTGAACATTAGATCTCTTCATTTGCAGGGGACTGGGGACTGTATTTGTGTAATTGCTTTTGATTAATAGTACCTTGTTTTGTTTACATTCTATAAAGCCCAGTGACTGTGAAGAGAATGTGATCAAGGTTGTGGTGATTGGAATCCTTGTGGTTGTGGAACATGTGATGGAACCTCTTCCAGCATTCTACAATGATGTTGCCTTGGTGATTGAAGAAGAAGTGGTAATGCGTCACATGAGTGATATACCTAATGCCTTTCTGAACCTGATGGGCCTGGTGTATGCATTAAACCTTGACTACCCAAAGGAACTAAAATTTACTTTTGAAGTGATACAGCGCCTGTTTATTGGAGTTGGATCAGACTCTTGCACCGCAAGAGTTCACTCTTTGAAGACCAAGTTGCTGCGATAAGACTTAAGATAAGTTGCTGTGATAAATCTTTTTTCCTTCTTGCTACTGTTTAATCATTGTACTGGTTTAAAGTCTAAGAGCATTGTTGTTTTAGATCTCATTGTTTTAAGTGGAACATTGGATTTTTGAATTTCTTGTTACGTTGTACTGCTTCTTCTTTCCTTGTCATGTTTCTACGATTAGGAATTGGAACTGATTAGGAACTGTTTTTGAACAGTTTAATGTAAAGTTTTTTAACACAGCTTATTGTGAATTGTTCATTAGGGCCCGAGCACCAAAGGTGTCTGTGTTTTTGAATGCAATGCATCTGTTTAAAAAATAAATGCCGAGTTTCAATTTTGCAGTTGTGTTGATTTCATAAAAAATCTGGTTCCAGATAGATATCCACAACTTCTTGTAAAAGCAGTGAGGTCCAGTAAACTGAAATGGTTATATTGAGGAAAAATTACTATTTTATGTCAATTAGACTGCAATGAAGTCCAGTAAACTCAAATAGTTAAGTTATGATTTTGAGGAAAAATTACTATTTTATGTCAATTAGACTTAGTTTATGGTTGTGAAAACACTTGTTATTATTGTTCCACATATTCATTCTCATGAACTGAAATAATATACACTACTACTACTGATACAGGAGCTCAAGAAGTTTATGGTTGTGAAGCTCATTAATTGATACAGTACGTTAGCTCAATTTACTGGAAGTTATTTCAACAACTACATATAAGTTTAGTGAACATAACACCTAACGTTTGCTAAACTTAACTGAGTCAATGCAACAAGATGACTTGACTAAGTCAAGTTGTGTCAACAAATCATTTTTTACAGTGTAATTACATGTTGATGGTTTCTATACCTGGGATTTCTGGGCACTTGCTTCTTTAATGTATAAGAATATGGACTGTAATGACTGCTGCCAGTTACGTTTAATAATTTAATAAATTATTTAGTAAAATAAATTTCAAGTATGTGTTTTAGTGTATCTCTGCATTTTGTGTTCCACTTCACAAACATACACACAAAGATGAAGATCTAAAAGTTAGGGTCATGTGTAAAGTTGTCGCTTTGGTCATAATTTGATTTGTTTAGTATCAAAGTAAAACCACCGTCACTAAATAGAATTTCTCATATTTTTATCTTTTTCATTGTTTTACGATCCAAGACAGAAATTGTGAGGAAGAAGAATCTCAGGCAGAAGTCTGGTTCAGCAACAGTTAATCATGTCCTGAGGTTTAAACCCACATTGTTCCACCGATTAGAATATAATGTTAAACTGTTCACCCAGCACCCACATTTACATTTGTTTATTCAGAGTCTCACATCATTCAGGCTATTTTTGGCGATGTCTATACAGCTTATTATTAACTGTTTAGTGATTTCTTCAAGTTTTAAAATAGTTAAATAATTTTAAGTGACCTAATGTGTTAAATCCCAAACAAGAATTATTATTGTGAATGATAGTTTTCTAACACGCATATTATGGCATTATACCATGACATTAAATTCACAAACACATCTTAACCATAAGTAACAAATTGTAAAGGAGTGTCGATGTGCGAAATAGGATAGACATTATAAAATTATTACCACATTAGGGCTATAAAGTCCAAAACTAGTCTAAAACCAGGTTTAAGATCAAATCAAAATTATGTCCAAATAAAAGCAAAAATTGCATCAAGATTAAACTAGGAAACATAGAACATAAATCATAATATGAATTCATAAACCAGAAATAAGCAAGACAAAAAATATACAGGTAAATAAAATAAACATGGCCAGCATAAAGAAAGAAAAGGGTTTTAAGTGCACAAAAGAAGTAGAAAGGTTCTAGAAAGGGTGGTCATAGACAGATTCCTGCAGGCCTTACCACCAGAGGAACATAGTGGCATTGTGCTCCAATGTACCACCACCCCCAGACTGTGGTACATTCTAAAACATTCTTGTTTTAGAATGCGCCCTGGTCACCCTTGACCTGGCCTACTGTCCATTCAAGCTAGAACATCATAGGGAGAGGAGGCAACAGAACTCCCTCCCTACCCAAGAACCCATCCGAGACAAGCCCATGCTGACCGAGCCTGACCTTCCCACACCTCCCAAAGTAAGCAAACCCTGGTCCAGCCCTGTCGTGGTAGTGCAAAATTCAGATGGCTCTGCAATGACTTCCAGAAGCTCATCCAGTTTTCAGACTTCGACAGCTATTTCCCCCCTGTAGTGGATGACCTGGTGGAGAGACTCAGGATGATCTATTTTTACCCTGGACCTTACAAAGGGATATGTCAAGTCATTCTAGTTGCAGACATTTAACGGTTTTCAGCATCTCCAGTGGCCACCGGCAGTATTGGATTCTCCCTTTTGGCCTGCATGGGGCACCAGCAACATTTCAAGAACTCATGAATATTGTATTATATCCCCACCAACAATACACTGCAGCTTAACTTGACAAAGTAGTTCTACATTCCTCCACCTGGTCATATCACTTACATCATTTAGAGGAGGTGCTGAGGGGTTCTGGAAGGCTGGGATGACAGCCCCAAAGTGTCATCTGAGGCTGAACAAGGCACAATACCTTACCAGGGGTACAGCATCAGCCGAGGCCTGCTCATGCAACAAAAGAAGAAAGTAGAGGCCTTTGGCGAGTACCCCCCTTTCGACCACCAAAAAGACATGCCTGTACATGCCTGGTGCTGCCTGGGTATTTTTCACCACTCTGAGCCTAAAGTCTCCTTTATAGCCACCCTCCTCACAGATCTCACCAGGGAGGGCCATCCAGACCAGATGCAGTGGACCAGTCAGAGACAGAGCAGGAGCCATCCTTTCCCAAAACTTTGAAGGGGAGGAGCACCCAGCCCTGAAAAAAATCAGTTGGAAGCTGAGCCTCACTGAGAAGAGGTATGCTGCCATAGAGCAACTGGTAAGCCTTGGCAATAAATTGGGCCATCGAGGAGCTCAGGTATTATCTGGATCGTCTGCACCTCACCTTATGCCCCCTTGAAATGGATGGTGAAAGCAAAAGACTCTAATACCAGCATAACACAATGCTTCCTTTTATTGCTGGACTTCTTGTTTCAGGTACAGCATCGAGCAGGAGCACAGCATGGAAATGCAGACAGCCTCTCTCAAAGTTATGCCCTGTGGTCTCACTGACGGGAGGCAGTAAGCTTAGACATCAGGGAGGGCACTGTGATGGTGGAGCTTGCACCATTGCTTTTCAGTACCACTTTGCTCACTTCTCACATCAGCACGATAGCAAAAGACTTACAAACTTCATTTGCTCTATATATATAGGTTAGTCAGTCAATCTTTTAAAAACTGGAATCTTAAATAGTAGTGCTAATTAAAGAGAAACAGGAAAGAAGTGCAAGTTTTGAGTGAATGTATGGAAAGGTCATGTGACATGCAGGGGCTGATGGGTAGTGTAATTCTGCACCATACGACGTCACCGTGACAAAAAGATTGAACCAATGATGCTGCATCGTGTTATTTCAACTGTCTCAGACCAGCTGTGAATTTTATGCAAATGTATATTTACAAAGCCTTCATGAATACACACACACACAGTCTCATGCCATCACATGCAATAGTCACGTAATTTAATCTATTGATTCGTGCACACTGACAGGAATTGCCCATTTTTTTCGTGACAGACAGCACGATTTTCAAACTAATTCACTTCTACTTTTGTGCCTGTAACACGTTTGTTTCCTGTCACTCAGGACTCGGCAGTTTTTTGTTTTTCTCTCTTTTTTGTTAATTAACAGTTATATTATCAGCGCATTTCATCAAGATATTTTATTACGGATTTTGTTTCCTTACAGAAATTTTACTTATTTTTTTCAATGTTTTTGTGTTTCAATTTGTGTTTCCACCGATTATATTGCTGGTCAATACGTGTTTTTTAATGTTTTATTTATCAAGATATTTTATAACTATATAAATAATTGTTTCCTTATAGTCATTTTACGGTGTGTATGTTTAAATTTTTTATTTATCCAATGTCGTGTTCCGTGGGTTTGATCTGTAGTCTAACATTAGACTACACTACTTATGATTTGTGTGTTCCCAGTTGCCATGGTAATTACCCCAGCTAATGCCGGAAACAAACAAACAACAAAAAAAAAAAGCTTAAACTGATGCATTTTGTTGCATTAACGCATTAAATTGGGCTTGCTGACAGGTTAGCTAAGCTAACACTAGCTTCTGTTAAATGAGCCAAAAGCTTAGCGTGAAGCAGGGTATCACAGTTTATAATCCTAAAACCTGGAATTCGGTTAGCATTTTTTGACGTCTGGTTCTCTGGTCCTAACGTGAAATAAGGTCTGTGGCCAACACAAGGTCAAGAGAGGTTAATGTTTTATTCTACAACATAAATTACACAAGGTATTGTCTCACCCGTGATTTTTAAAAGCATTTACTTGACTTTAAAAAGGCGGTTGCTAGCAATTCGCTAAATTAGACTACAAACGTCATCAGACCTCACCTCGTTGTGTTAATACTTGCTTACTTGTAAACTATTCAAACTTACTATAAATATAAACATAGATAGCATAGATAACATTTCATAATGACACTGTTCTTTCTTATTCCCTTGCACATCCTGTTCCTGTCCAGTCAGCGAACTGCCTGCTATACTGCTGTTCTCTATAATCCAAAGGCACTTTTAAGAGCCATCATCTCCAAAATCTTTTGCTGTCTGTATTTCAACATCTCTCTCTCTCTCTCTCTCTCTCTCTCTCTCTCTCTCTCTCTCTCTCTCTCTCTCTCTCTCTTTCTCTCACTCTTGCTCTCTCTCTCTCTCTCTCTCTCTCACCCTCACTCTATCTGTGTGGTTTTTTTGTCTGTCTTGCTGCATTGTTCATTTTGTTGTGTTTGTTGTACTTGGGTGTTTGTCTGTCAATGGTGCAATGCCAGGGGGATCCACCAAAAAAATATGTCCCTTCTGCGAGGGGGTCTTATTTTGCGCACAAAAAATTTGTATCCATTGTAAAAATCCGCAGCCTCAGAAGCAGCGCCTTAAAAAAAACTAAGGAATGAGGCAAGAGGAATGACTGGGTGGAACGTCGCAAAAAAAAAAACACAACATGGCAACCATTAAGGATGAAGCCGTTGTCATGGTATGTAGAATTTTCTCTGAAATTAATAGGAAACTGATGTGAAATTAATAATTGTCTTGAGATATAGATATATTTCACTCATTTCATGGTTGATGATTTTTTGTTTCAAAATGCACCAATATTTTCATTTGATGAAATGAAATGAAATCTAGGCTGCAGGCAGGCCAGTTCAGCAGCCAGACACTTGTCGTAGATGCCGTATGTGGTTTAGCATTGTCCTGCTAAAGTATGCGAGGCCTTCCATGAAAAATTTATTATTTAGAATTTTTTTATTTAACAATTTGTTGATTCAGCTTTTTATAGATTAGTAAAACTCTGCCCATTTTTTGTTCTTCTGAGAGACTCTGACTCTCTAAGTTGCTCTTTTTGTACCCTTTTTTATACCAACCTGTTAACAATTAACCTAATTAGTTGCAAAAAATAGTGATCTTATTTTTTGCAAATGGGGTTGTATAATGCACTCCAGCACAGCTCCACCAACCATCATTACGTCAATAATAATACATAGTAGAATCTAACCTTTTTGACAGTGTCATCAAAAACAGATACACTTGGTTGTAAATGGATCACAAAACAAGTAGAATTCAATTTAAGAATACTGCAGCACAAAATAATTGTGGAATCATATTTGGATGTTAAACTTTACGTTCATCATAAAGCACATTTTGCAGTAATAACCTGCTTGAGAAATTTGTGGCATTCTATTGATTAGTTTTTTTCAGATATTCAATTCCCAGAGAAAACAACTGATGCCTCTACAGTATAAAGTGTTTTGCACACAGGTTTCCCACTCTTCCATTGCCAAAGCTTCCCCAGAAAATCGTTTCCTCCTCACCTACAGCAGGGGCATCAAACCTTATCCACAAAGGGCCAGTGTGGGTGCAAGTTTTCAGTCCAACCGAGCAGAAGCCACACCTGAGTCTACTGAAAGCCAAGATCAGTTGATTAAACAGGTCGAATCAGGTGTGGCTTCTGCTCGGTTAGAGTGAAAACATGCACCCACACAGCCCTTTGTGGATAAGGTTTGACACCTATGACCCATAGTCTTAGGCAGGCATCTATCTTCTTTTCATTAGTTCTGCATCTGACATATGTTCTTCACTTGGATCCAAACACCTCAAACTTAGACACATCAGTTCACATGAATTGTTTCTAGTCATCTTTAAGTCCACTGTTGTGAAGTGAAGTGACATTATTGTCAAGTATGGTGATCCATACTCGAAATGTGACTGCATTTAACCCATCCTAGTGAGTTCGTCAACACACGCACTGCAGTCGTGTACACACACACACGCACTGAGAGCAGTGGGCAGTGAGCAGTGGGCAGCTATCATTGCAGCGCCCGGGGTGCAGTCGGGGGTTAGGTGCCTTGCTCAAGGGCACCTCAGTCACAACCTGCCGCCCATGAGAATCGGGACACAAGCAACCTTCGCGACAAAAGCCCGACTCTCTAACCACTAGGCCACAACTGCCCCTGTGCATCCTGGCCTACTGCACCCATTTTTCCCTAGTTGCCAACATTAGTAGGGTTTTTTTCTTGGTACCTCTATCCATGAGGCCAGCTGACTCTAACACACAGTGTAAGTCCACACTGGTTTCTGTCTTGTTTTGTGAGTCATGGGTTTCTTAAGGATGACACTACTCTTCTTCGACAGATGCACACTTTCTCTGCATCTTCTGTCCTGATTGAATCCAGTTACAGCCTGTGTCTCAAGATTGTGGTGTACAAAGAAATCTTTAGTAGATCACTTGCATGATTTCTGAGAAGAACTGCATTAACCTACCTTTTTTCGTCCGTGCTAATAGTTTTGCCTGCTATTGCTTTATTTTCTTTTTAAATACTCATTGCATAATGTTGTCATTACAGCTTGAGAAACTCCATGCCCTTGGCTACAAGCCAGTGTTGCTTCTTGGGAGGGACACCAAATCAACACCAAAATGTGAAATCTTGACCCCTAGATGCACACTGTCCACATATGCACGAGATCACTTACAGAAGATAGGCTCATTTTATGAGTACCTTTGTGAAGGTGAGATTCACTACTCTTTCTTTAGTCTCTACACCATCAGTGTACACTAAAATCAGTCATCATCTCTTCATCTCCTTGACAGGATAGATTGGGAAAGGTTTCCATTTTTATATGGTTACAGAGTTAGTTCACCCAATAGTACATAAACCAGAGGTGTCCAAACTATGGCCCGCGATCATTCCTGTGGCAGCCCGCGAGCGATTTTTAAAAATAATACGAATCTGGCCCTTTATAGGGAAAAATAGATGAAATTCACTAAATAACCATCGGGTGTCACTATCACATGCAGCCAATGCAGTTAGCCAGACGTTCTACATTCAGATTAAGGGGCTAAAAAACAACAAATTATTGTTAATCACATTTTGCTAATTCATGGCACAACAAAGAAAAAGGAAAATCGAAAGTGAATGCAGGAGATTTCAGACACAATGGGGAAATTAATATTTTTTCATGGAGGTGAGCGGGAAATGTGTCTGTTTAATTTGGCAGGAGTCCGTTGCAGTGATGAAGGAATATAATGTTAAAAGACATTATGAAACAAAACATCAGTCTATCAAATCTTACACTGGAGCAGAGCGCGATCAAAAGGTGAAACAATTGGCAGCTGCCTTGCTAGCTCAACAACAACAAAAAAACAACACAGGAAAATTCTACATTAGCTAGTTATGAGGTAGCTCACCTAATAGCGTGACACGGAAAACCCTTCACTGAAGGCGAACTTATAAAGGAGTGTCTGATGATAGTTGCCATTATAATTTGCCCAGAAAAGATGCAAGATTTTAAAAACTTCAGTCTTTCAAGAAACACAGTCGGACGGAGAATCGAAGACTTGTCAGCAAATCTAAAAGAACAAGTGACAGACAAAGTACCCACGTTTGATTTTTACTCAATTGTGTGCGATGACAGCACTGATTCCCCAGATACTGCACAATTGTTGATTTTTTTGCGAGGTGTGGACAGTGATTTTTGCATTTCAGAAGAGCTCCTTGACATGAAGAGCCTTAGGAGTACAACAACGGGAAAAGATCTTTTTGAAGCTGTATCATGTGCGATTGAAAACATGAATCTCCCTTGGGCCAAGCTCTGTGGCATTACAACGGATGGAGCACTGGCCATGATCGGCGAGCGGAATGGAATGGCTTCCATGGTATGCAACAAAGTTCGCGAAAGTGGAGGTGAGGCTGTGAAAATACACCAGGAAGTGCTCTGTGACAAAGCCATCCAGATGGATGATGTGATGACCACTGTGGTGAAAACTATAAACTTGATTCGTTCAAGAGCTCTCAACCACAGAGAATTCCGGGCATTTCTATATGATATTGATGCAGAATATGGTGACGTAATATATCACTCTAACGTGCGGTGGCTGAGTCATGACTCTGCTCTACAGCGGTTCTATTCGCTGCAGTCTGAAATTGACCAGTTTTTGAAAGAAAAAAATCTGACACTTGATCAACTCAATGACCCTGACTGGCTGGCAGACCTTGCTTTTTTAGTTGATTTGACCAGTCACCTGAACGCACTGAATAAAAGCCTGCAAGGCAAGGACCAGCTAATATCGGAAATGTATGCGCACTTGAAATCTTTTTCTGTGAAGCTACAGTAAGACTTTTTGAGAGACAAATCAGTGACCGCAATGCTGTGCATTTTCCTAGTTTGTCTGAAATCATCTCGAGTTTTTCAGATCCAACATCCCTGAGAAAATGGAAAAAAATTCGACAGTGCTCACATCCCTAATCACAGGATTTAATCAGCATTTTCAAGACTTGTCCGCTATTGATAACGACATCAAACTGTTCTCAACCCCTTTCTCTGTTAATGTAGAAGAAGTACAAGAGAATGTGCAGCTGGAACTCATAGAACTTCAGTGCGATGATTCTCTTCGCAGCCGCCACCAGATTCTTCCCCTGTCCGAGTTTGACAAGAGTTTGGAAACCTCCAGATTGTGTCACACACAAAGGATGATGAGTCTGTTTGGCTCCACATACATATGTGAGCAAACATTTTCATTGATGACGCTGAACAAGAGTCCACTGTGAGCCAGTCTGACTGATGACTGTCTGACTGTCTCTCTGTGATCTGCTTCATATCTCTACTACATGACTTACTCCAGACTTGACAACAATTCTGAAATCCAAGGCACAACATCACTGTTTACATTAATAAGTTAATGGTGAGTAAAAAAATATTGAAAGTAATACATTGTAATGATTCTTAGGTTAAAAATTTATATACTATCTTGGGGCATATATAAATATATATTTAGCACACACACAACATTTTTAGAAAATAGCATAGTTAACATATAAGCAGACAAGGACAAATTAATGGCAATAATCAATTAGCTTGTCTAATATTGTCACAGGCACACCGGACCCAACCCCTCACCAGCGCCCTCACTCTCCCGAGTATTGATTCAGATCACCTGCACCTCGTCAGTTAATTACCTCCACTCACCTATTTAAGAGCACTCTCTTCACTTCATCCCTGTCTGGTCTTGTTTAGATATTGACTCCATATCACGCTGATGTTGGGCAGCCTTTGTGCTATAGCTTCCACTATTTCCCGCGTTGCCTCGAATACTACCGCCTCCTTTTCTTTCTCCTCCACGATCGCCTCTCTTCCCTACTCTACTCTCCTCCGTGCACGGCATCATCTCCCTCCAGCTCCGGTTCTCAGTCTCCGCAGACAAGCTGAGTATTCTCCTCTCTCCCTTTTTCCACCTGCATTTTGTTGTTAATAAACATACCCCTTCCGGGGTTTAACTACTCCATTGCCTGTTCTCTTCTCTGGTGTTATCAAATAGATAGATATTCCTTACAGCCATGCGGCCCAAGACAGCTTTTTGCACCTGGCCCCCCGTGGAAAAAAGTTTGGAGACCCTTGACTCTTTTCAGTTTTTGAAATAAACTCTTTTCAAGATGATCATTAGCCAACTTCTTTTATTCAAATCTCAAACATTGGTTTTGGTTGTATGAAAACTATGTGCAAAGTCTTCATGGTTTAGAGCCACCATACAAGCAAAAAATCACATCTGATAAGCTAATTGGTCTCCCAAGAAACAGTACTTTATGGCTTTATTTTAATTGTAATCTTGCTGCTATCATTATTTCACTAAAGTGGCCATAAGAAAAGAACTGGATTATACTGTATATTAATGTTTATTTTGGGTTTAACAGGTATAGTTTAATGACCATGGCCTCATAACCTTACTGTTTTATATCACTGAAATTCCATAGGGTGGACCCAGGTTTCAACAGGCTATGATGATCAGATAGTCACATTACGACTGATACCACTGGAGGACACAGACAAACTGGAAGGAGAGAAGAACACTGAGGGGCAAGTACTGCAGATGGCCACAACCTCAGAGCAAGCGAGACAGGCAAATCTGTGCAGGAGCAAGTAGCTCAGGTGGAGCAGGCAGGCATCTTGGAGGAGATGGAGCAGGCTCCGTGTCCTCCAGGTTAGACTTTGGAGGAGATGGAGTCGGCAAGCACCCTGGATGTGCAAGGTAATTGTGTGATTTAAAAGTTTTTGGACCCATAATGTTTGATTATCAGTGTCTCAGGTAAAGAGGTTTTCTTGAACCAAAGCAGGTCTACTGTTTCAGTTGTTTGATGAACTGTTCAGGTTCATCAGAACAGCTGTGCAAAGAGAGCATTGTAAATGCTATTACTAATAATTTTACCTGTTTTTTTTAAAACTAGTCTAACCTATAGGTGTTTCTCAATAACACATCAATCTCCATAACAATAAACATGCAGTACATGTGTTTACACTTTTTAGTACATGTACAATACATATTTCAATATACATACTGCCATATTTATAGGATAATGTAATCTGGCAGTATTTTAAATAATGACTTAAAGCTGAAAATGGTATGAATGTGTTTTTCCCCCCAAACCACATCTTTCTCTACAGGGTTGGTGTAAAATAGAAGAAATCCGTTATGTAAATAACTTTTGTTGGATATTCATCATAGTATTGTGAATCAGATTTTCAGAAACACTATCAACATGGATCATTTAGCACCACCACCAGAACTGAATTAATTCGGGATGACAAGAAGATTTTATGTCCATAATTTACTCTCAAAGATGGCAGAAATTGTTACATGCTAACTTTTTTAAAGATCCTCTGCATCGGGGGGTGTTTCCTCTCTGGCTATTAAGTGATCTGATTGGCTTATTGATCTCATTGGTTATTACAAGTTCCCTTGTGATAGATGCTGACTGGCATATGACTTATCCAGTCACCTGCAAACATCTTTTTAAAGTGTCTATTCTTTCCAGAAAGTTTCCTGATGTGACTTCCTAGGTGGATCTGGTTAACAAACCATGTGGCATGTTAGATTGTGTGTACTTGTCGGTTACTGTTTATTTGTGCAAAAGTGTTGAGCACATAGTGTAACATTAATGTCATTTGTATTTAAATGTCCTACACTACACATACAAAGAAAATATAAATGAAACGTGACATATAAAAAACATTTATCAATACAGTACTGACAATGTTTATCCTTATCTTTCAGAGGCATCGAGGGATATGCCAGAGAAGAAAACGGCACAAAAGAGTAAGTACTCCCCCAGTCTTTATTTAATATGACGACCAGAATGCCAAGTTGTAGAGGAAGCTTCAGTTCCAGTTGTGGCTCGGCAGTTATGTGATAGCATACAAGCATCCATATGTACAGTACATGTAGCATGCATACCACATTATAACAGAGCAGTTTGGCTCTATGGTGCAAGTTGAACTTTTGATGAACATTGTCCTCATAACAATTGTTCATAGTTATATTTAAGTTTGTTCCTTTTTTCATAATCTAAAAAAATGTGTATTTCATGTTCACAGATTGCTCCTACCACACTCGCCTAGAGGCTTTCCCTAACAGGAGACAATTAAAAGAAAGAGTGAGGAAGTAGGAGGTACTGTTGGATGTAGGAAGTTCTCAGTGTGCTGGCAGTGCATATCACGATGATTAGCTTTTATGTTTGTTTCTTTTGAAATAAAAAAAATAATAATTGCAACTTTAATTAAATGTCTGTAATGAAATGTTGTAAATATTGTTGATTAGTAAAAATTAACACAAACACTATTTATTTTTATTTTATTTTTTTACATTTTCTTGACAGGGAAAAGAAGTTTTGGTTGAGTGGGAGCCCTGTCCAGAATGGTACGCTATATTTGACTTGATTTTCTAATTGATCTAAGTCCCATGTTACAGAACACAAACCTGAATAATCTATTGTCATTGTTAATAATAATAATAATAATAATAATAATAATAATAATAATAATAATAATAATAATAATAGTTATTAATAATATTATTTATCTTTAATGTAGTTGCAATTCATATCATTACTATATCCAGTTTTTCAGTTTGGTGAAGGTTCTTCACAGATGGAATACTACACTGATCAAACATAACATTATGACCACCTACCTAATATTGTGTAGGGCACCCTTTTGCAACACCCCTGATCCATCAAGCCATGGACTCTTTTTAAAAAAAAAAAAAAAAAAAAAAAAAGCTCTGAAAGTGTGCTGTGGTGTCTGGCAGTATTTAGAAGTCTTGTTGGATTACTCACAACATATCTGAACAAATTTTGCTTTGTGCTTGGGTGCATTATCCTGCTGAAAGACAGCAGTGCCAAACTAATGTCAAACTAACAGCCACATGAACCGCGGGAACATTGCACAAAGCATCACACTACCTCCACCAGCTTATATTCTTCCCATAATGCATCCTCTTACCATGTGTTACATAGATAGGTAACAAACCTGTACACTTTATATCCACATGCTGTCAAATAAAATGTGATTCATCAGACCAGACCACCATTGCTCCGTGGTGTAGTTCTGATGCTCAAGTGCCCATTCACTGGTCAGTGGTCATAATGTCATGGCTGATGGTGTATACTTAAATTATAAAAGTTTTGGTTTATAAAAAAATAAAATACAATAATTATATTCCATCTTTTTTTCAGTGGTAAGAAGTGGGCTTATTCCTGGCAGCCAAAGGAATCAATTTTAAATCCTAGTTAAAAATCATATGTAGACTTCAAAAAGTACAGCTTTTCAGAAGCACTTCAGCAATGTGACACTTTTATTTTTTTTTTACCACATTTTAACATGTAGTGTTGATGTTTAAAATATGCGCAATTCATATATTTTCACTGCTCTGTGCACCTTTGTGAAAGACAACAAATAAAAGTTAAATAACATATTACCCTTTTTATTTTCTCTGTTCATCATTTTATTTTAAATGTGAATTAAAGCAATGATTTGTTATGGAAGGTGAACATGCCAGGTATATATATTTTTATTTGGTATTTAGACTCTGGTGAAAAGCTTCTAAAGGATATTAGCAATAGTGATGGAACCCCTGGAGTCTATGCTGGTGGTGGCTTGGAGCATGCAGGTGGTTGATGGAGGCTTATGACCCGGATGGGGTGGAGATGGAGAAGTGGTGGGAGGGCAGACATTGGTCTGAGGGGCACAGTGACAGATAACCAAGGAAGTTAAAGGGCTGAGGCCTGATTAGTTCATAGGTTAGTTGATTAGTTCATCCAAATGATCCTTGGATGAGTGTGTAGTGGTGATATTGAAAATGAATTGAATGACAGCGTGGGAAAAGATCTTCCTTATTGAACTTTTGCATAAGCTACATTAAAAATCCAAAAGTGATGGAATGATTGTTTTATATATACAAAACCACACACAAGATCATATAGCAAGCTCTTTTATTCAGTGGATTATATATAAACCCTTTCCTCTTAGTGTGATCATATGTTGATAAATCTACAGGCTGAACAGCCTGAGTTTAAATAGTTTACAGTGTGTTAGTAACAATACAACATGGCTCTGTGATGACGTTTGTAGTCTTATTTAGGCACTTGCTAGCAACTGCATTTTTTAAGATACATAAATATTTTTAAAAATCCGTGGTGGGACATTTACTAATATTTATGTAGTAGAATAAAACGTTAGATTTCTTGAGCTTGAGTTAACCACACACCCTTTTTCAGGCATCGAACCACAAAAAAACCATTCAAAAATCCCATACATATTGTGACTAAATATTATAAAATAAATATGATTAAATATTGATGAAATACTGCACACTGAGGAAAAACCAGTACATTCACAGAGCTTGTGAATGTATAGGGTTAATAATTTTAGGTTAATAAATTTCCATATTTTTTTCCATATTTGAAAGTTGTACTGCGGACAACCAGGTCACCGGATCTTCCAGTGCCCCGAAAAGCCTGCCACCTCCCAGGTAGAGGTCGTGAGACTGGTTTCTAAAGTTTCTCTGCCAGTTAGCTTCTTGCATAATGATTCTCGCTTTCTTGTCACAGCGCTGATTGATTCCGGAGCTGCAGTAAATCTGATTGACCGCAATCTAGTACGAGACCTCGGACACCATCCCATGTATCCCACCACTAAGAGTCACCGCCATTGACGATCAATCTATTGGGAAGGGCCTACTAACTCATCACACATCTGTCATAGAAGTTCAGATTGGATTATTTCATTGAGAAAAACTAAGCATCTTCATCATTACCTCCCCATCTAACCCTGTCATCCTAGGCCTTCCCTGGCTCCAACTTCCTAACCCGGATATCTCGTGGAAGGATGGAGAACTAAGAAAGTGGTCTCCCTTTTGCACTGAGAACTGTTTTTTCGATAAGATGATCCGTCCATGCCTTTCCACCTCCATCAAAAGCCCAACAGCATCTCTCCAAATCACCCTCCCAAAAGAATACCAGGACTTCCAAGAGGTCTTTAGTAAAGAGAAGGCTGCCGAGTTACCAATGCATCAACCCTGGGATTGTGCTATTGACCTCCTTCCTAACACCACACCTCCAAAAAAATTGCATTTATCCTTTATCTCTCCACCAAAAACAAGCTATGGAGGAATATATCGAAAAAGCCTTAGCGGCTGGATACATTCGCCCCTCTACGTCACCAGCTGCTGCAGGATTCTTCTTTGTGGAAAAAAAGGACGGAGGTCTTTGACCCTGCATTGATTACAGAGGCCTGAATTCTATCACAGTTCGGTATCCCTATCCACTTCCTCTTGTCTGCTTCACTCAAACAGTTACGAGGAGCCAAGATCTTCACTAAGCTTGACCTGCGCAGTGCATATAATCTTATCTGGATAAGAGAGGGCGACGAATGGAAGACAGCATTTCACACAACACATGGACACTGAGTACATGGTCATGCCTTATGGACTTATGAACACCACGGCCATCTTCCAATCACTCATTAATGAAGTATTCCGAGATATGCTAAATAAATTCGTCACTGCGTATAATGACGACATTATTTACTCCACCAACTATGAACAACACATCTCTCATGTTCGTGCTGTCCTTGAACACCTCACTGACCACAGCCTATACATCAAACTAGAAAAATGTGAGTTTCACCGTTCTTCCGTTGCTTTCCTAGGGTACTTAATCGACAGTGATCGGCAGGTTATCCAAGTCAGGTAAGCTAATCCCCATGAAGGGTCTACCTACTGCCATGGAAACTGCTACCGTTATCTTCCAGGAAGTTTTTCATCACTATGGCCTACCTGAGGACATTGTTTCTGATCATGGCCCACAGTTCACCTCCCGTGTGTGGTCAGAGTTTTGTAAATGTCTAGGAATCATTATCAGCCTCAGCTCTGGGTATCATCCCCAGTCTAATGGACAAGCAGAGAGACTTAATCAAAGATTGGAAGATTTCTAAGAACTTACTGTAGCCGCGAACAGCACTGCTGGAGTGAATTTCTCCCTTGGGCTGAGTATGCCCAAAACTCATTGCGCCACACCTCCACCGGCTTAACTCCCTTCCAGTGTGTGCTGGGCTACCAACCTCCCCTGTTCCCTTGGTCCAGGGAACCCTCAGATGTGCCCACAGTCAAGGACTGGTCCAGACGTAGCCAAGAGGTATGGGAGAGAGCCTCCAAAGGGCGATCCGACAACAGGAAATTCACTCTAACCGTTGTCGGCGCCCCCATCCTGCTTACCAAGTGGGGCTGAAAGTATCGCTCTCTACAAATAATCTAAGACTGAAACTCCCGTGTCATAAGCTGAGCCCCAAGTTTATTGGCCCGTTCCGAATCTTACACCAAGTGAACCCTGTTTCTTTCCACCTCGAGCTTCCCCCCATGTACCGCATTTCTCCCACCTTCCATGTCTCTTTACTGAAGCCCATTCACGAACCTCAGACCTTCAGCCCCACTATCACCGAACCACCCCCTCCGTTGGACATTGATGGTTCTCTAGCTTATCAGGTATGCACGATTCTCGACTCTCGTTGTCGATGTGGACGCCTTCAATATCTGGTGGACTGGGAGGGGTACGGCCCGGAAGAACGCTGCTGGGTCAATGCTCAGGACATTCTTGACCCCTCTTTTACGGAAGAATTCCACCTGAACATCCTGAACCGACCTGCCCCGTGCCCACGGGGGCGCCCGCATTGTCAAACACCTGGAGGTGTTCCTAGAGGAGGGGGTTCTGTAACGTCATATGCAGAGCCAGAACACCAGAGGGCACCATCACCCGAATACTGACTTTCTGGCTATGACTTTGTTCTTGCTCAGCTATATAAACAGCATGCTGTCTATTGTTAGCTGCGAAGTATTGTTCTTTCTAGTAGTTTACGTACCAAGCCTTGCTATTTGCCTCTGATTGCTATTTTCGTGTATGATCCTTGCCTGTCTCTTGATTCTCGGCTTTGTTTTCGTTTTTTTCCTAATGTTTGATTTCCCAGTTTTGACCCTTTTGCGCTGCCACATCGATACTGATTCTAGCCTGCCGTTTTGTTTAATAAAGATCTGCATTATGAATTCTGCTAAGCCTGCCTCCGGTGCATCCTTACAATATGTATAGTGGCTGATGCAAGTCATAACATCCTTGGTATTAAAAAAATGAAAATAAAAATAATCAATACACTTTTAGCACAAACATTCCTAAAACACTTAGTCAGAAGAATGTAAAAGATATTACTTCTTGTGGAGGTAAACAATGTAAAAAATCTATCCATCTTTCCATCTTTGTTTCAGTAAATAACTAACATGTGGACATTGCTTACAGCAATTGTAAGCACAATGACAGCACTTAAATGTCAACAAGATCAAATCTAATTATAATTCTAAAAGTGCAATGTTTTTACCATTTATGGTAATTAAAATCACTGGTTTGCCTGGTGACACAATGAAGTTAGTGCCTCCACAGGAGCAGTTTGACACTTTCATGGTTGGCGAAAGGCAAGTCACCTAGATTTATTGTAACTGCAGGTATAAATGAACAGCAACACTCAGGGTTTCATAAGATCATACCTTGTTCATGGGTAATATAGCCATCCTCACTTCTGATGATGTGAGTTGATGGAGAAATGGCTTTGAAAAACCCATCAGTCACACTATCCCTATTGTGGAGAGGCTGTTTTTTGTGATGCAGGACATCACAGTCTCCACTGAACCACTCCTCAGGAAGACACTCTCTGCACCTATGGAGGAAATCCAAAATTAAGTAATGAATTTGTTATTAACTTAAATAATTTGAACTTAATTATTATTATTATTATTTTAAGTTAATAACTCATACTGTACTAAACTAATTATTAGTTAGATTAGTTTGTTAGTGATTTTATTAGTACAGAATTGTCTACTGGCTCAATATTTATCACTGACATCTCATAGTAAGGAAGAACTATATTTCTGGATCCATATAAGTTCCCACTTGTTCTCCAGTCTTTCACAAATCCAATAAACCATATATGTAATTCTACATAGTATGTCACTAAGCATTAATGCTCAAACCTGTCTACTCTGGGTAGTTTTGATAAATAAATGTAATATTAATCATACCTGATAAAAGCAGGCTCAGTACAGAGGCAACACAAGGGATGACCAACATCCTCTGTTTACAAAAGACTTTTTAGATTGTATGGCCTTGCCGCTTTCCAGAACTCAGAAGCTTTCTGCTGCTGAAAGGACCACGATGATGCAGAACTTCTATGAGGCTCAGCAGGACACAAAGCCAAAACAGCAGAGAGCCTCTCCATGTTTTTTTCTGTGAAAAAAATGGAGTCGTACTTGAGCTAGGAGACTATTTAGATAACAACAGCAACATGTCAGTTAAACTAGATGTAAAAGATACACATACAGCAGGGGTTATCTGCCTCATGATTAATTGAAACACCTGGTTCAAGTAATCAGCACTGGATAGGGCAATTATAGTTGGAAAACAGGGACAGTGGGAATTATGGACAAGGATTAAGAACCACTGACATAGCATGGGACTGGTCTGAATCTGCAACTTTGTTTTCTTGATCCCTGTATTAATAATAATAATTTCAAAACTTGGGTTATGTAATGTGCTGTCAGTTGTATTCCATGTTTTTTTTCTCAATAAATGTAATGAGACATTATAATTTTGATTTAAACAATCAATGTGATTTAAATTTCTCTTGGGGATTTAGTGATCTTGAGAGAACAGGAAGCAGGTCTGCCACACTGGATGACAGGTTGCATTCAGCCATGGGGTTTGTGACTATTAAACAGTACATTAAAAAATACATGCATCACACATCGATGCATTTTTTTGCTTCACACGTACTGAATAACAATTTATGAAATGTATGCTTCTACTGTTGTGCCACTGAAATCTTTATGATCTACCATTGTATGTAGAAGCTGTTGGACAAGGACAGTGCTCTAATCTGATTGGGCACTTGATTCACTAAACATTTTAAATAGGATATCAACCTATTGCTGAGGCTTTGTGTCGCCCTCCACGCCTCCCCCTTGGTTTGCCACATTGTACACAATCTCTTTTAGATTTCTGTGGAGGTCCCCTACAGTGTGTGCTCGTTTTCTTTCCTCAGCTGATCTCTGTGTTGAAAAGTGGCAAGACAAATATTGAGACAAATATTATGGTACAGAAACCAGAATATGGGTGACAAATCGAAAATAAAACACTTCTGTATCACACTTTTAATGCCACTCTGAAGACCCCGTCTGCCTCTGTGCCTTTCACACAGAACAGTGAATCGCATTTAGGGTAACACAGCCCCACATCAAACAGACTGTGAATGGGGCTCACGTTAATAATGTGTTGAACAATATAAATGATTGTTGGCATGGTTTGTCCAAGTCTTTATAACTGTCCTGGAGCAATGGAGCCTAATTCTTCCAAAAGGTATTCCCATGTTTGATTGTATGAGTATGTGGTCTAAAATCAGCCATAGATGTTCTACTGAGTTGAGATCTAGTGAGTATGAAGAGTATTAGCACATGACTTACATAATATTCACCCTTGTCAAATGACTCCTTTTGCCCTGTACCTTTATCTTTGTAAAAAAGGGGGGTTTTGTGGTGTGCTTAACCACACAATAATCTGTTTTTATCTTTAATATGTAATCCATCTAAATATAAAATTATATAAAGAATGATAAATGTATTTAAAAATTCCTCACCTTGGCTTCAGCTAGAATGTGGTCAAGTTTTATTTCAATGGCCATGCATCTCCCCTCTTGGTAGTGAAGATCCAGGGGGTCAAGGATATGTTTTGTGGCCATTGTACAAGAAAGAAAAACTGACAAAAAAACACACAGACAGACAAACAACCAGATACAACAAATAAACAGAGAGATAAAATGAATAGGGAAGAAAATATTTACAGACAGGAGTGGGGGGTGGAGGGGCAGTGAGAAAGAGAGAGAGAGAGAGCAAATGTGTGTGAGAGAGAGAGAGAGAGAGAGAGAGAGAGAGAGAGAGGTTGAAATACAGACAGCAAAAGATAGAATTTGGAGATGATGGCTCTTAAAAGTGCCTTTGGATTATAGAGAACAGCAGTATAGCAGGCAGTTCGCTGACTGGACAGGAACAGGATGTGCAAGGGAATAAGAAAGAACAGTGTCATTATGAAATGTTATCTATGCTATCTATGTTTATATTTATAGTAAGTTTGAATAGTTTACAAGTAAGCGAGTATTAACACAACAAGGTGAGGTCTGATGACGTTTGTAGTCTAATTTAGCAAATTGCTAGCGACCGCCTTTTTAAAGTCAAGTAAATGCTTTTAAAAATCACCAGTGAGACACTACCTTGTGTAATTTATGTTGTAGAATAAAACATTAACCTCTCTTGACCTTGTGTTGGCCACAGACCTTATTTCACGTTAGGACCAGAGAACCAGACGTCAAAAAATGCTAACCGAATTCCAGGTTTTAGGATTATAAACTGTGATACCCTGCTTCACGCTAAGCTTTTGGCTCATTTAACAGAAGCTAGTGTTAGCTTAGCTAACCTGTCAGCTAGCCCAATTTAAACATTTTTTGTTTTTTTAAATAATTGCCCTACCGAGTAAACAATGCAAGTAATGTTAATGCAACAAAATGCATCAGTTATAAAGAAAAAAGTTTAAGCTACTCATGCAGCCGGCTATTATTAAACCACCAAACTTACCTGGACACTAGTTTGACGGGGTTTTTCCCGACTTCTTCTTCTTCTTTTTCTTCTTCTTCTTCTTCTTCTTCTTCTTCTTCTTCTTCTTCTTCTTCTTCAGTCTTCTTAGTTTACACCAAAGTTTATGGAGCATTACCGCCTCCTAAGTTTTTTTTTTTTTTTTTTTTTTATGTTTCCGGCATTAGCTGGGGTAATTACCGTGGCAACTGGGAACACACAAATCATAAGTAGTGTAGTCTAATGTTAGACTACAGATCAAACCCACGGAACATGACATTGGATAAGTAAAAAATTTTAACATACATACAGTAAAATTACTGTAAGGAAACAAAATCCGCTATAAAATATCTTGATAAATAAAACATTAAAAAACACGTATTGACCAGCAATATAATCGGCGGAAACACATTGAAACACAAAAACGGCATTGAAAAAAATAAGTTAAATTACTGTAAGGAAACAAAATCCGTAATAAAATATCTTGATGAAACGTGCTGATAATATAACTGTTAATTAACAAAAAAGAGAGAAAAACAAAAAACTGCAGAGTCCTGAGTGACAGGAAACAAACGTGTTACAGGCACAAAAGACAATTCGCATAGAAGTGAATTAGTTTGAAAATTGTGCTGTCTGTCACGAAAATAATGGGCAATTCCTGTCAGTGTGCAAGAATCAATAGATTAAATTACGTGACTATTGCATGTGATGGCATGAGACTGGGTTGTTTAATACCAGGTTATTGTTAATTATTGCTGTTAATAATCAATACTGATAGATAATAACTGTGACATTTAAATAAACTTTCTGAGTGTCTGGAATTGTCCAGAAAACAATGAAGTTGCAACAACAGCACTGAGATGGTGAACAAGTTTCTGTATTTAAAAAAAATGTAAATTTATAATGCTGGATTATAAGAAACATCTAAGAAAAGCTACATAAATATAATTCCCACTTGCCTGCTGCTTTTCAGTGAGCATGTGCAAGTATGCATCAATAATCTGCGATGTACAAAAATAAATTTAACAAACAATTTTAGATTTCTTATAATACATTTTCACCACTGACATTTAGTCTCTTACATCATCAGCCAGCCACTCGGTCCCATACAGTGTACGAAAAGACGAATCATACAGTTTGTAAGGTCCAACAACTGCTTCCACCCGGCCGTCATCTTCTGCATCCCACAGCATTCGAACTGAAAACACAACATAAATGTTAAAACAGAGATTTTTTACTGTTACTCTATTGCCAAAAGTACATGGACACCTGAACACCATACTTACTTGTGCTTCTTTAATATTTAACTTTTAATGTAAAAATATAACGAATACAGAGTTTATCTAACAAAATTGGATGCACACAGGTCCCTAGAATGTCTTTGGATGGTACATAATTAAGATTCCCCTTCAATACAATGATGAGACCTGGCCAAATCTATTCATTTAAAGAATCATCCACATACTTTTGGCAATATACTGTATTTGAGAAGCAGTGACCAACCTGTCAAAATGGCCAACAGGCCAACATGCACAGTTTGAACATGCAAACAAACCTGAACAAATGGCCAATTCAATTCAATTTTATTTATATAGTGCTTTTAGCAAAGAGCATTGTCTCAAAGCAGCTATACATAAGAAACAACATAAGAAACAACAAACATATAAACAGACAAACAGTCCTAGATGTTATCCCAAGTGAGCAAGCCTGAGGTGACTGAGGCGACTGTAGCAAGGAAAAACTCCCTTAGTTGGTATGAGGAAGAAACCTTGAGAGGAACCAGACTCAAAAGGGAACCCATCTTCATTTGGGTGACAGCAAAGAGTGTGATTATAAATTATTTTAAACACCGGAGAGTGTGATATGAACAATGTCCTGCATTTATGTGTAGTCAATTGTGTGATGCAGATACAGCAGATACCTTTACGTTCGCTGAGGCATCCTGTTGATCATTCAACATTCAAGATGTTTATTTATCATATGCACAGTTCTACAACATGTAGTGAGATGTAAACTTGGCCTACTCTCTAGAGACTGTGTCATTAAAAATCAGGCAGAATAAAGACTAAATGAACAAACAGCTTTAAGATGCAATAGATTAAATAAACACTAAACAAGAGGCATTATATTCAAGGCAGATGCATGCAGGCTTTTCAGGTAGTGATTTTGCTTTTACCTCTATTCTGACATCATGGATTTAAATGTCTTTTTTGGGAGCATAATGAATAACCGAAGGCCCTTCCAAATCCTCTCCCATGGTCAGTGAGTGTGGGCTATCAGAAAATGGCTTCATCTTGCTTTCTTTGTGGATCTTGGGTGATTGTTGACTGTGGACTGGACTTTCAGTTTGGCTTTTTCTGTAAGGCTTGATGTGGCTGACATTGTACCTATTCTTCAAAGTTACCCCTTCAGAATTGGACAATGTAACCAGCTTGCCACGTATTGCCTGAATGACATAACGTCCGGAAAAATCAGGCTCGATTCTTCCTCCCTTCCTTCCCTGCTTCCTCATGTTGAACAGCAGCACCTCATCTCCGACACGATAAACCATATTTTTGTACTTCTTCTGTACTCTTTTTTCATAGGCCTGCTTTTGTTTCTCCTGAGACTTGGTGATATTTTCTGCTGCTGTTTTTTTTTTTACTAGTTCCCAGTTATTCTTTTTTTTCTGGTCCAGAAATGCACCACAAGTTGTCTTATCAGGAAGAAGTACAGTGAAAAGCTAAAAAAACAAGCAAAAGCATGAATAACTGAAAATTTCATGCACAAAGAAATAACCAAAATGAAAATGTGCTCCATTTTAACAGCCAAGTATATACAGATGACTGGTCAAGAAAATGAACTCATCTTGTCAAGTTCATTATAAGTAGTTTTTAAAGGACTCCAGAAACAAACTGACCGACATGACAACAGGAACCTCAGAGGGAAAAACTGTCTCCCTCCCATACATCAAAAGAAATGGGGAATATTTTGTAGTGGTGTGCATCTTTGATCTCAACGAAAACAACGTAGCATCCAAGTAGCCGTCCCAGTTGTTCTGCTTCTCACTGTCCAATTTTGTGAGCGCTCTAAGAAACACAAGGGTGGAATGTTAAAAGTTGAACAAGACAAGCCTGTGAAACAAAGCTCTACTTAAAGCTTGATAAGAAATTACCGCTTTATGTTGTCATTGGTTTTCTCATCCAGGCCATTGGTTTGGGGATGATAGGCAGTCGTCACACTTCCAGCAAAACTGGAAAGTAGTATTTCTGGATAGGTAGCATAACTCGACAGAACACCGACACTGCAGCATATTTGGATATAGCGGACAGCTAAAGGTTTTTAGGAGCATTCCCCTTCCATCTGAAGGACAACATTGAGCATCTTTTGTTCCAGACAGAAAAGTGGCGATGTACATAACTTTTCATTTTTTTCATCAGAACACTGGTAAACAATGCCTTTTTGAGGAGAATTGGATACCTTATTGATAAACTTTATTGATTCTTTATTGATAAACCTTCATTCAGGGAACTTTGTCATGTGAACATTTTCGAAAGTGGTCTTATGCTTTCTTGTGCTCATTCATGGACATTTAAGCATAGTTGGATTTAGTAACGTCCTGTTGGATTTCTTCTGGTAGACTTTTATCCAAGTTCCTCAAGAGATTGTTATTCTGAGTGTTGAAACTGATTGAAACAATTGTTGAATTTACTGATTGCAGTTTAATGTAAAGTTGATTACTTGTTGATTGCTTATATTTTGTTTTATTTGTTTGGACTTTATTTCAATACGTGATCCTATTTCTTAAATACTGATTTATTCTTGCAAAGAAAGAGAATACAAAGGTATTTGGTAAAGTAGATTTGTCAGTTCAATCAAAAACTGCAAATTACCTAGCCAACATGTATATGTGGGCCCCATATGGGCTGTATCCAGGCGGCATGGGCTCCATGTGGGCATGGGCTGAAAATGGGCAATTTATGTGGGTCCCATGTGGGTTTCACAATGTGGGTCACACACGGGTATGATAATATGGGACCTTCATAGGATCTAAGTGGGCAAAATGATTTCACACCTAAAATACATCTTTATACCTTTAAATGCTTTGAAATAATTAAATGTGGTTACTAATCACTTTAAAACAACGAATATCACAGATTTTTGATATAGCTACTTTTTAAATTAAAATGCATTATTTTCCAGTGTCCCATTGTATATTTTCTCACTAACTGACAACACCTTCCGCTTGACAAAGTAGTCCTACTGCTTTGAATGTTTCCTTATGAATTTCTTCTTATAACATTATATCATAATATCATGTATCATGTGATCTTAGTTGAAAATAAGCGGAAATTTAAAATGACAACTGTGAAGATTTTAAATATTCGAAGTGGAGGAAATCCCGCCATGGCGTAAGGATACAGTTTCTTCCAGACCCAGTGAGTGACAGGTGGGAGGGAGATCACTTCATCTGTTGAAGGCGGCTGAAGGACGTGGATGTGGAGCGGAATAAGCGGGTAAATGCATATTTTCGAAAGATATCTTTATTATATATCTTTATTATCTGTGGTCTCAAGCGTGGGGAACTTTATTTTGACAGTTTAAATGATCTTTAAAATTACTTAACCGTTAAACTAATGTTAATAACTCTTCTGTGGGGGGTTTGGGAGAAGCGTGAAACAGTTATAATCACTTAAGTGTGTCTGAGGATTAAAATATGGTTATATGTGTTGATAGTAATGTGTAGAGGTTTTTGTTTCCTGACTTTGAACACATTTTTGTTTATTTTCTGCTTCCCTTGTGTATTTTGTGGCTGTGTAAGTTTAGCCGCCATTTTTTAACCTGAGGTAAATTTGACTTTACCGTACAGCCAGCTGCTGATGAGGAACGAACGGAGCGCCAATTTATAATAATTAGCACAATTAGCATAATTCTGAATTCTGAGGTATCCGGTCAGGTATCTAGAAGAGTAAAGTGCTGCTTTCGGAGGCGAGGTCATTTAGGGTGAATTTCAGACAGTTGTGAGACCAGGCCCGGAGTGGTCATCAGGTGAACCAGGGGAATTCCCGGTGGTCAGCTCTGTCCTGCTCATAACAGGGCAGCGATTCGCCGGATTTTTTCCACATGCACAGAAAAACGTATATGTGTTTAAGTTATTGTGTGTGACTGATAATTACATTAATTACACTATATTTGTATTTAAATCAGCGCATAATGAGACCGTGTATTAAAAAGAGCCGTTTTCTTTTGTCAGAGCGCGCGCACATTTTTATTTTGGGGTAAACTGACCTTTTACCCTGTAAGTAGATTTTCATCATTATTATCACTGAGTACTTGAATGGACAATGACACTGGAACAGGGACACCAAAAATAAAGTGTTTCCATAATATACAGCTGGACATTTCAGATGTTAATGTGCATTTGCTTTTACAGGTGGACTGAAAAAGAACACAATGACTGAAGATGTAAACCAAAAAGAGGCAGAAAAGGCTCTCCAAATGGTTCACTGGGGCAAGAGACAGGGGTGGAAAGAGGGCCATTAGAGCACAGCAGGAGAGAAGACCATCTCCAGGAGTGTGATGAGTTGTGTGATGAGTCCAAATGTTTTAATACTGTAATTGTCACAGGCGCGCCGGGCTCCACCTCTCGTCAGCACACTCACTCTCCTGAGTGTAATTGATTGTACCTGCTCCTTGTTTTCCATGCACACGCTCTTAATCTCCTCTCCTTCACTTCTTTGGGGTCTGATCTCGGATGTAGAGGCTTGCATGCAGACTCCCGGAGGTAGGGTCTTGCATGTGGACTCTCGGACGTAGACTCTGACCTCCTTTCTTTTCGCTCCCTATCACTAGCACTCTCCTTAGCGTTTCACCTCTACTCGTTCCCTTCCTTTCTATTCCTTGCTCCTGAGCGTCTCTCTGCTCACCTTTTCTACTCTTCCTTTCTGTGTTCCTTAATAAACGTACCCCTCCGGGGGTTTAACTACTTCTTCTGTTCGAGCCTGTCATTCCGCTACAGTCCGCCCATTACAGTAATGTTCAACAAGTTTATTTTTTTAAATTTTTTTAATTTTTTTTGTACTTCTACATTGTTAGTGTAGTTCAATTAAAAGAGCACTGATGTTTCTAAAAAGGGGGCAGTTCACCCAAAAATGAACATTCTGTCATCACTGACTGTCTTTCCAAGCCCTTAAGACTTTCGTTCATCTTTGGATCACAAATTAAGATATTTTTAAATGATATCTGCAAGATTTATGTCCCTCTGTTAAGAGTTTATTCCTCTAAAATTCTGATGCTTCAGAATATTTGTAAAGAGATCAAAAATAAATCAAAATGAATGGAGCGGTTTAATCCAAGTCTTCTGAAAAGTCATTATGACGTTATATGATGAACAGATCAATGAACAGGCTTTTATTCACATATAAACATCGATCAGCCAACAATGTTTCCAGCATTCAGTTTTAGTTAATAGAAGAACAAACATGATTGATTCTGTTTATATTAGTTGTTTAGCATTTATATGTGAATAAAACCTTAATTAAATCTATCAGATAAAGCGATCATGTCTTTTCAGAAGACTTGATTAAACTTCTTGATTCATATGAATTTATTTTACAATCTTTTTTTGAATTTTTTTGAAGTTTCCAAGTTTTGGGGAAATAGACTTTCAACAGAAGGACTGAAATCTCAGATTTCATTAAAAATGTCTTCATTTGTGTTCTGAAAATAAATAAATTTCTTGTGGGTTTGGAGGTGAGATGATAACAGAATTTTCATTTTTGGGAGAAATATCACTAACTTTTGACTGTTTATTTCTTTTCCCCCAAATGTTATGTACCATTGGTTACATAAGACCAGATGCTGGAAGAGTATGTGGAATAAAATCTACTGTACTCACTACTGAAATCTGACTCCAGCTCCACACTGACCCGACAGCTCAGTCTGAGTGAGACTCATAGTTAGTACGGCCTCAAAACTAAATAAGCCAATCAAGCAGACTAGATGAATACAGATAAGAGATTTTATTTTGTAATCAGCGCTGATACAAGAATTGAGATGCTCACGCATGAACGTCCCAACAACCTCTACCCGGGGAACTCCAACTACAGCCTTTATATACATTTCCCTTATCTTCCCAATGCAACACGTCACTGGTTCTTTGCCTAGACAATCCCACCCATCTTTCTTTTTTTGACCTTTTAGATTCTTTTTTTACACCATTATCTTTGGATTTACAACTTTTCGAATACCATTATAATTAAACTTTCCTGAATCATTATATTAAAAATTGGGCGTTTCCGCCCCCACCAGTGGGATTGTCTTTGGCCTCACTCTCGCCAATACCTCATTCTTCTTCAGGAGACAGCATGGGTAAGTTCTCAGTTCTTCAGGGGCCAACACCCCTTTCTTTTATTAACTTTTACACCTCACGGATTTTCTGATTTATCCGCTGTCTTCCACGTATGTTCTCTAGATATTTCGCCTGGTACCACCATTGCCATCCAACACGCGCTGCGTTTACTTCATGATGAGCTCACTACCGCTCAAGGTACCAATGGAGCGAAGATTGACCACAACAATCTAGGGTGCGTCTCTGCCATTGATTGGTCCAAGTTTGGAAAGCCTGGTACCGCAGAGAAAGCCTGCCAGACTGACATCATTGATACAACTACTTGTTCTTCAAAGCCCTTGCAGCCTGTGTGCAAGGCCCGTGACAGGCCAACATGCCATGTTAAACCTTATATTGTTCTTAAGCTCAAACGACCTAACGAATAAACTTTACCTGAGAACTCACTTCTGCTGTCCCCCTGATTATTTCACACATACCTTATACATATATTCTCATTTACAAAATTATCTCCCACATTCCCCCCTTTTGTGACTCAAGTCACAACACACTCAACTTGTTCAGATATGTGGATACATGCCTTATATACGTACATAAGTCAGCACCAGGATTATACATACTCGTATGATTCGTTTTCAGTGTTTCACTACTATCATGGTGCTAGTAAACAATTATATACTCGTCAAGGAAAGTAATAAGTACTCCAAGCTCCGTGCAGGTACCACTGCATGTGGTTCTTCTCAGTCTTGCTATCGCCCACCTCACTCGCTCTCTTCACATTTGCCAATCAATTTCATACCTACCTGGATCCCAACCCTACTCATCAGGTATGCCCCTGGTTACACGCAATCCTCGTTGTTTCCATTTCATACCCGGTGACCAGCAGCACGACCGTGCCTGCCTTAGGTTGTCCCACCCAGTGAGATCTTACCCGTCTTTGGCTAACCGGCCTTCTTCTCTGGTCACCGGCTGCCCCCTGTTTTTTCCAGGTAGCAGCTTTCCCTTCGCCCAACACCTCTGACTCTGGTGTGTTTTTTTGTGTTGCTGGTCTGTCTTCTCTTGATTCTTCAGTAGGGCATTATTGGGATCTATACCATGAGCCAGATTGTAACCTCAGTCACTCTGTCCTCAGTCACTCTCGAGATCTCATCTCCTTACCTACCCAGCCACTGTACCTGCAGAGAGCTTCAAGTGTGCAAACATTAAGTATCAACTAACTCTATGTTTATAACACATTCAGTTATGTCTACCACTCTTCCCACACGACCAATAAGCCTGAATCATTCTTATTATGTTCCCTTTAACCACAAATCAGCAGTTGTCATTAAGATGCATAAATGAGTAACATTCAATCATTCAGTAGTCATTATAAGACTTCTCCAGTGATTACGCTTTTTCATCAGTAGTATTTCAAAACACACGTAAATGATAATAGTGTTGCGTGCATAAACATTAGTGATTTAAAACACAATATAATACGACACACCGACATAACATATCCCACATCCTTTTATGATGTCTCCTGTTGTTCTTCTGCCCATGTGACTTTGCGCCACGTAGAGGGGCCGTAGGGGGGCTAAGGAGAGGTTACTAGCACATCACTTAGCCCCCTCCCGATGATTGGAACGGCAAGGATCTCAGCAGCTCCATCATTTGTCTAGGAACATTGGTCCACAGTACATCTTCTCCTAACTTGACTGTAATGACCTCTACCCTCTTCTTAAGTGGTACACCTATCCATATTCCAAACCTTCTCTTCCTTCTGTACGCAAGATTAAGTAACCGTTCTACATTATAATGTGCATGTTCTACCACGATGGGTAACTGTGCTGTCTGTCTCGGAGTATATGCAAATGTTTGTATCTCTGTAATATACATCCTGTCTGCGTAAATCTCCCTTACTGATGTACGCCCATCTATAAAAGGGTACTCTAGCAATCCTAAATTTGGCTCCCACTCCCCCAAATCGTTTTTCAACAACCTACCCCATAAATACCTCCATATATGCCTCCAATCTCCCTCCATTATGCAATCATCTTTATTAAGTCCAATTCATCACTGCCATTGCTGGGTTTAAACGGAGACTCAATCTCATGTGTCATTTGAACATATTGGCCAAACAATGTGTGCGTCATCTGTGTAATCATGGAACGCAGTAGTGGAATTACACAACACAACAGAACTGCAAGTATCACCAAAACCACACCTACGACTGTTCCTATCCTAAGTATGACGGCTCTCCAATTTGAGGAGAACAACCATGCCAGCCAATCATTTGTTGGTTTATATGTGTTCTCTACGTGCTCGTCTCTAAGGTCTTTCATCTGCCGCAGTATTTTACTCAGGTTACCCTCCGGACCAGTGTGCATTGGAATGTAAGTACAACATTGGTCTCCAAACATAGTACACACTCCTTCTTCCGGGGCCCTCATGGTGTCCAGGATAAGCCTGTTCTGTAAGGCCATGGTAGATGTTGCATGTAGTTGTTCTTGAATCAAATCTAATGCTTGTATTGTGTAGTTCATAAACCTTTGTTGATTGTACCAAATATAGTTAATCCATCTCACGTTTTTACCAATCTGTGCCCATGGCAAGAAAAAGGTCAGTGCTCCTGCTCCTGGTCGACCAATGGCAGTATGTTCATCAGGGACTCCCACCGGAATCCCTCTCCAATCCACGTAAACCCCACTGCTCCTGTCGAATCGTCCCAAGTCGCGCTTAATTCGTCGACCTGATGTATTAATCTCCTTTTCTTGCAGCACAGTTAGTTTTCCTGTCAGCACCACTGTTGTGCAGCATCCTCCCCACCCGGGTGGCAGGGTCTGCCTAGCAACATTATATCCACAATACCAGAATACATCTGCCAGTGGCCTAGTCCCATTAGATAGGTCAGGCTGGTTCAGATCAATATAGTCCTTTTTCCACTGTCTCCACACAGTAATCTTTAATCCTTTTGTATCTGCCGTTATGTCACAGTCTTTAGAAATGTTGCCGACAAACACCTGTGATCCGTTTGAACATACACAGAATGGGTATCTCTGTCCCTGACGCTCACTCACTCTGATGGGCGGATGTCCCTCAGTCCCGATCTCCTCATACTCACAGGTACTATTTAACTTCTTTAACCTGGTTGGGCCGTAGGCACATGAGATAGAATGCATAAGACAAACGAATGGGCATAGGTGGCGTAGGTTGTGCTTGGTGCTGTTACAACCTTCTGGTCCTCTCGTTGGAAAAACTCTGGGAGCTCGCGATGTCCTGTCATGGCACACTATGCACGAGGTGTTTCCTGCTTCGTGTGCTGTGTAACTTAGCCATTGGTAAAACAAGTTGTTTGTCCACAACTCCTGGTCTAATCTACTCATGAGGCTCATTGACTGTGCAGTGTCTCTGCGTATTCTGGGCAGCGTTGTTGGTGATTGCTCAATATAATGTATTCCCCTAGTTTCATCATTCATGTGTTCATCATCACCGAAGACTCGTATAAGTGTGTATATCCATAGTCCTATACACAGCAGTGCTATTATTACAAGTACCAATAAGCCCCAGTCCGTTCTGTTGATTCGTTCACCATTTCCCTCCTCTTCATTTATTTCTTGCTCATCGTTCCTTTCTCTCTCTTCTCTTTCAGTGTTCTCGCCGTGCACGGGCTCTAGTTCTATAGGCAGGCCCTGTATCTCCCACATCGTGTTGTGAAGGCCCTTCCCTTGGGTTGTCTTCTTCTTGTTCTGCTGGACTCTCCCACGGTTGAAACTCCTGGCTCTGCGGGTGGGGCGCTTGTACCGAAGGGGGTTGTGAGGCGGGAACAGCTGGGTCACGCCTTCGCTCCTCGAATTCCCTTATCAGTGGATCCTGCTCCTGCGCTCTTTCACATCTCGCTCCAGCCCCTGGATCTGGTGCTCTGCAACAGTGATTTAGATGAAACCAAGCAGTCTTACCTTCGACCTTTACGGCTGTTGGAGTAGCTAAGACAACTTTTAGTGGTCCAACTCGTCTGGGCTCATTCCATCTTCTCTTGAAGACCTTAACATACACCCAGTCTCCTGGTTTCACAGTCCTCAGCTCCTCGTCAATTTCGCTCGTCCTTCCCTCCGTAGCACCTTTCACCTGTTGGAATATAGCTCGATGTATTTCAGTCAAGTGTTTCACATAATTGCCAAGCTCACTTTCAAGCTGCTCCAGCGAAGGGACCTTATAGGGCCCTCGTAGATAAGGCACAGGCATAGGTCGTCCTGTAAGCATTTTGTGCGGGGTTAGATGCGTCATTCGGTTAGTTTGCATTCTCATGCTCATTAGTGCTAGCGGCAAAGCCTGCACCCAATTCATTTTTCCCGCTTCGCAAATTTTTGCCAGCTTCGCTTTTAATGTTCCATTTGCCCTTTCCACCATTCCCTGCGACTGTGGGTGATAGACACAACCCAATCTGTGTCGTATTCTTAAATACTGGAACACTCTTCGAATCACATTGTTCACAAAGTGAGTACCACTGTCTGAGCTGATCTTATCAGGAATACCAAACCTTGGAATCACCTCACGACACAAAAATTTAGCCACTGAATCTGCATCTGCTTTAGCTGTTGGGTGCGCCTCCACCCATCTACTAAATCTATCCTCCACCACCAAAACATACCTTTTCTTCTCCTTCACCTCTGCCATATCCATGAAGTCAATGATCAAATGCCTGAATGGTCCGTCTGGCTCTGGTATGTGACCTATTGGGGCAGTAAAACTTTTCCTGTTGTTGTATTCTGCACATATTTCACAACGTGCTAACCTGTGATCAACCATCTGAGCTAAATACGGAGACCACCATGCTCTTTGAATTCGTTTGATCACTTCCCCCCTTGCGCAATGGCTCAAGCCATGCGCATCATTAATCAACGATGTGAGAACTGAGAGAGGAGCCACAAAATGCCCCTGAGGACCACGCCATATGCCTGTTCGTGCATTCTTAACCGCCCCCCTTTTTATCCATTTAGATATCTCATACACTGAGGCCGAATTTTGCGCTGCGGCTAAGGAGGTTAAGTCTGTTTCTGGGTAGTCATCGCCTTCAGAGTCGGTCACAAGCATAATGTTGGTATGTCCTAAAGCTGCTGATTTCGCTGCCTCATCTGCTGCAGTGTTTCCACTGGTAACAAACGAGCCATCTGTTTTGTGCGCTAAACATTTGACGATAGCTAGTTTAGCTGGCAGAGTAATAGCATGTAACAAATCAGTTATGGCCATTCCATGCGTCACAGGAGAGCCATCTGCTCTCAATAACCCTCTCTAGGCCCATGTAGGGCCGAAGTAATGACACACACCATAAGCATACTGCGAATCCGTGAAAATAGTACAAGATTTCCCTGCAGCTAGCTTACAAGCTGCAGCGAGCGCTTTTAACTCAGCCAATTGTGCTGAACATGGTTGAGAAACAGCCGTAGACTGAACAGTAACAAAGCTAGTCAAATCATTACTGGGCGCTACTATGGCGTAACCCGCCAAGTTCCCGTCTGGGCCTCTAAAGCACGAACCGTCAACAAAAAAGGTTACATCCGAATGTGGCAAAGGTTGATTTTCAAGGTCCTGACACGCTTTAGAGTATGTGGTTGAAACTTGCTGACAATCGTGCGGTTCACCGTCCAATGGGGTCATCATTCTATCAGCTGGATTGACTGTCTGGCATCTTTGAATAGTCAATTCCGGTGAAGAGAGAATTACGTCGTAACCTGTCTTCCGTGCATGGGTTATCACAAATGTCGGACTGGTAAGCAGGGCGTGTAACGCATGTGTAGTGTACAATATAGTAGGATGGCCCATTGTAATGGTTGACGCCTTTTGATACGCAAAGGCTGCTGCTGCTAATCCCCGGTAACACGGCGGCATACCACTCTCAATGTTGTCTAATCTGCAGCTGAAGTAAGCAACAGGCTGTTTGCTCGGTCCCTGTTGCTGAGTTAACACGGCATTAGCAAAGCTTCGTTTTTCTGATACATACAGGAAGAATGGCTTACCGTATTCAGGACTCGCTAGCGCTAGTGCTGTACAAAGATCCTCCTTTAGCATTTCGTAAGCTGCAACGGCTTCTGTCGTCCAAACCAATGCAGCTTTCTTCTGATCAGCTGCTTTTATCAACGCACGTAGTGGAGCTACCTTTAATGCAAAATCTACTATCCACTGTCTGCTATAACCCACCATACCCAGGAAAGACAACATCTGTCCAACCGTTTGCGGTTTCGGGGCTTTACGGACCGCCTCTAGATGCGTAGGCGACAGCTTACGACTAGTGCCATGCAAAACTCTTCCTAGATACTCTACTTCCTGTTTGCAGAACTGTAACTTTTCCTTGCTCACCTTGTGTCCGTTTTCTGCTAAGAGTCTCAATACTTTCAGGGAGTCTGCCTGGCACTGTTCTTTAGTCGGGCTACAAATCAAGATGTCATCAACATATGTCAGGAGAAGACTATCAATATCCAATGACGCTAGATCCCTAGCCACAATTCGATTGAAAATTGATGGGCTTTCACAATAGCCCTGGGGCAATCTCGTGTATGTGTACTGTTGGCCGTTGTATGTGAACGCAAACAAATGTTGTGAATCAGAATGCAGTGGAATACTAAAAAATGCAGAACACAAATCAATGACCGTGTACCACTTAGTATTGCCTGGGATGTTGGAGAGTAACGTATGTGGATCTGGGACTATGGGTGCTTCTGCCTCAACTATATGGTTGATAGCACGTAAATCGTGCACAAGTCGCCACTTTTCTGAGTTTGGTTTTCTAACTGGGAATATTGGAGTATTGCAACGGCTATGTGTTGGTATTAGAACCCCTGCCTCCAATAACCCCTCAAGTGTGGGTCCTATCCCTGCCTGAGCCTGTGGTGTTAGTGGATATTGTTTCTGATACGGGTACCTGACATTAGGTTTAAGTTTTATCAAAACCTGTCCTGCTGACTTTATGAGTCCTACGTCTGTAGAGTGCTGAGTCCAGAGCACACTTGGGATGGTGGCTAACAGCTCTTCAGTTTCTGTATCTGATTGTTTATCTGGTGCGATGTCTTTGTCATCTGAAAGTGGTAACTGATAAATAGGTGACATTTTCTTTTCTATCAAGGTTTGTGTGGCTCTTAAAGTGTCTGTGCCTTTTTGAGAAATGCGCATAAATTTTCCATCCGGTGAGGTGTGCATGTACTGGTTGATGGTTGGCTTCCATTCTAGCACCTGGCTAGTTTCTTTGAGCATTGGTCCCAGGTCTTTCGATTCATAGCCTCCTGCTACCATCAATGTGATGTGTGGTATTGAGTTTGTAATCTGGTACCAGCTCTCCAAGTTATTGGGTAACTGAACTGCCGTTGCCACTCCTTGAGGGCCCACGAAAATGTCTGTTGTCACCACGTCAAACAGTTTTCCTTCCAATATATCTGACCGTAGTGTTGCATATTCTTCATTGGTGCTGTCAGGGTCAAAACACATGGTACAGTGCAGCGGGCTCTTAGGTTCGGTGTAATCCGGCCGCATAGCCTGTATCCATGGCTTCCACTGTAAATAGCTGGCCTGCAACTCTGATAATGAGGGATCATCGTTCTGTAGCCAATACACTGTGCTACACTCTGTGTCTGCCTGCGTCCCAGCCATGAGATATTGTCCTGCTGTGGTTCTGTCTGGGAATGTTACCCATAGGCCTGTAGGGCTGCACTGAATTCTAGCCTTAAATTTACACAAAAGATCTCGTCCCAATAAATTGACTGGTGTAGAGGGTGAATACAAAAGTGGTGCCACAGTAGTGGTGTCTTCTAATGTTAATATCTGAGGCTCTGTGAAGTGCAAGATCTGTGAGATCCCTGAGAAGCCTGTTGTTTTGATGGTCTTCCGAGCGAGAGGGAGATTCGAGCTTTCGCGCCCTATACATGAATATGTGGCACCTGTGTCGATCATGAATGGAAAAGGACGCTCATTATTGAGTGTTACCATGACAGTTGGTTCCTGTTGCGGATGCAGTGTAGTAGCATACTGCATATTCTCCCCCTCTGGCTTCTCAGGGCCGCTTCAATTCCAATTTGGTGCGGGCCCCAGTCCCGGGCCTATCTGGGGCTGATACATATGTGGGCAGTCTCTTCTCATGTGTCCAGTCCCTCCGCAGCCCCAGCACTCTAGTGGCTGTTGAGGCTGTTGGTACTGAGGATTGGGGGGTGCCTGCGCATAACTCAGTCCTTGGGGCCCTCCAGGGCTCTGCGGCGCATATCCCTGTGGTGGTGAGCCAAATCGTTCCCATGGCTGCCTTCTCCCTTGCCACCGACCTCTCATTGGGCGTCCTCTAAATCTTCCTTGTGCACCGCCAATGTGGACATTAATGGGTTGGGCCTGGCTATTTTGTGGATGCTGTGAGTTTGGTGCTGCCACCTGCGGTTGTGGCATCATTTGCGGTTGCTGTGGTGTTTGTCCTTGTTGCGGCAGCATTTGGTTATTCTGTACTGGTTCCTGGCTTGCTGGGATAACCACTGCGGCTTGTATTTTTCCTGCTTTTTCTCTCTCCTTTTCTTTCTGTCTAGCTCTTGTCAACTCGCCAAGCTGTGTTTTATATAACTGTGTCAGTAGGGCCTCTGAGGCTGTTTTCTCGTCCTTTTGTTTCTTTCTGTATTGTTCCACATAATGTATCACATGTGCTTTGTAGGTGTCCCATGGCATGGAGTTTAGACCGACCACCTCATCCAACGAGGTTTGGACTGGTTCTGGTAGACATTTCTTCAGCATTAATTTAAACAGTCCTTTACTTGTGTCCGTCTCGTCCCATGTTCCACCTGTCTCTTCCTTCCATTTATTCTGATAATCATGGATGAATTTTACTACATTTTCTTCTTCCTTCAGAATCATGTGTTCCAGTTGTCCTGGGTCCATTTTCGTGGGGTAGGTTTTCCTTATTTCATTCCACAACCTGTTTCTCCATGTCCCCAGTGCTATAGCATCCCAGCCTGGTAGATCCATTGCTCCTTTTAGTCCAGCTTCATCCAGTATTTCAGCTGTTTTTGCTTTCCCTATCGTTTGAGCTAATATGGCTTTCACATCTCCTATTGACAAAGTATGTCCTGCTGTCTTTTCTTCGAACTTTGTAATCCACCTCTGCCCTCCATTACACATCTCCGGTAGCTGTGAGCTTAATCCTACCATATCCATAAATGTCCATGGAACATATTGCACATCTCTTCCTTTTGTCACCAGGGGATTCATTCGAACCTCTTCTTCACCATCAAACCCATATCTCTGCGGTGCTTTTAGTGACTTCTTGTCCCTTAAGGTTCTTGGTCGCGTGCGCTCCCGTTCCAGCTGCTCCTCCAACGCTGTAACTGAACTTTGTAAGCGCTCTTCTAGCTCTTCCAGCTGCTGCGCGAAATCGCGAACACTATCCATCACCTTCTGCTCATTGGTGCCCCTCTGTCTCTTTATTGCATCTTCCCTTGGCTCTATGTACAGCACTCCTCTAACCTGTCTCTCTGGATCTTCTCGCCAGTACTCAGCACATGGTTGTTTTTCCGGTGGCCCTGTTGTCTTTTCCGTTCGGGATTGATTACACGCACCCTGTTCCTCACTCATTGGTTCATCTCTTTCCCATTCTTCCGGGAGCGTAGGGGGCGCTGTAGGCCCACTCGCACGCATTGAGATATATCTCTCGGCACTGTCCCCCACTGGTGTTGAGTGTGTGAACTCCTTTCCCTTTTGCAAATACTCTTCACTCTCTTTCTTTGCTCTTTGCAATATCTCCTCTGCCTCCTCTTCTTCCTCATTTTCACTGTGATTTCCCCCTGTCTCTTTGCTCCTCCTAATTTTTCCTTTAATTGGGTTTTCAACTGATATCTCCACGTCTTCCCATCCTGTCCAGTCGGCATAGCAGTCCGTTAAGGTTGGATACACTCCCACTTGTTCCCTGCCCACCACTGGCTCGTTGTAGTTGGGTGGTGGACAGTAGATTGGCGGTGGTCTTTCTATTTCTCTCTCCTCTCTACTCCGCTCTTCTTCCTTCTTTATTGCTCGCTTCACCTCTTCTTCTGCTTCTCTGACCTTCTTTCCTTCTCTCATGAACCATTCCAGAATCTCCAACCGCCTATACTTCTTTCCTCTGGATTTATCATCATCTTTGCTTGGCTTCCAGTGTCTCAGCATTTCTCTCACCTCTGAGCAGGCCTTTTCATCAAATGTTCCTTCCACCGGCCACTGCCATGTCCCCTGAGTCCTGTCATGCCATTTCCTCATACACTTCCTGACATACTTCTCATCAGGTTTGTGTTGCGCTATTATAATGTCAACTGGTGTAGGCTGTCTTCTCCCTTCACTCATGATGCACCCCTGTTGTGCCCTGTATGCGCTACTTCTCTCTCCTGGATTCCTATTGCCTTCTGACCACGTCAGTGCGACGCTGATTCGTTTCACTGTCAAGCTCGGTCTTACTGGATTCTTTCTTATCTTCTCACCGAGCGCATTGATCTTATCAATCAGCACTGACGTTGCAAAACCTCTTTCCCAGTGTACGAGTCGCGGTTCTACTGTCACAGTTGCTGTCAATCCCGAACAATAATTGTACTGGCTTGGTCTGGGCTGGAATAACTCTGCCAGGGGTTCGTCGTCTTCCTTATATGGGTCACTGATGAAATCAAATATTGGGATGGCTACACTGCTGGGCTCAGGAGCGTCAACTAGTGCTCTCAATATAGGACTCAACAACTTGGGACGCCAGATCTTCCTTAATGCTTCGTACCAGTCTACGTCGGGGAACGTTCTTTGTAAGGTGTACAGTCCGTCGAACTTTGTCAGGGCCCACAATTTATCTCTAATCAAATCTTCTGGCTGCCAGTGCTCTACTCCTTCCCTATCTTTATATGTCCGCTCATCCCAAAAGTGTGTGCGTATTCCCCTTGTTTCTATCTCCAAGTCTTGGCGAAAGGCCATACAGCTGAAGAAAACAGTAGTGCGCATGCAGTATATGGTATCAATATAATAGCTCAATACTTCAGTAAGGGTAATGTTGTATTATCTGGGTCACATCTTTTACAATTCACTGAGTGGCCCAATAGTATGCAGACCCAAGTTTTAGGTGGATTTTTCCTAAGTATTCTCTTTTGCTGATCGCACAATATCCCTCCCTCGCTAAACCTGCTTTCAGCCGCTTTTGATTTCGTTCCAAGTCCACAAACCATGTCTCTAGCCGTTGAACTCCTCAGCCTATTCATATGTACAACTCTTTTCCCTCACTTATTCTGTATGAAATTCCTCCTTCTAGGGGGATGTCTCCGCTCTTACTCACTCTTTCTTGGCACAATGCCCCCGCACACACACACACACCTCTCCACTACTTCAAAAAGCACTCAATCTTTTTCCACACACACACACACTTGTTCTTTTTAATTCTTCATCATCACCTGAGGATCTACTGTTAAACTTCCTGCAATGAAACACTTCCACAACCTACGATCCTGCCCCAACTTCCACATGCTAGCCCAAACCTCTGTGTATTGAGGACCTCTTGGGGTCATCGGCCACATTAAATTGACCCTAACCAGGAGTTTCCCAGCTTCCTTTCTCAACAACTCTAGTGCTGCCTCCGCGAACTCCCTTTCAAACCTATTTGGAAACCTATAACCAACTCGCTTGAATGGTAGTGGACTGTCAAGACTTAGCTCTAATCCTCGAGTTTTTGCTCTTTCTGTGATAATATTGGGAACTTCCTCACTTAGTTCCTCCGGAACGGTAAAGTAAGCACTCACACGGTGTCGTCCCGTGTAGGCGGATACAAACACTTCCACCATTCGGGAGCAGTTGTTTCCTACAGTCTGCTACATCTTCTCCTAGACCCCATGGATGTCACACCACACTTTCACGTCAGTAGAGGGTGGAACAATTATACTTGTGACCGATACACGTATTCATCCAATTCATTGAGTGCATAACAAATTGAGATGAACCATTAGCTCACACTTGGCACTTGGTCCTTACTTACGGTATGTGGATGCCCGCTTCACTATAAGATTTATTCTAAAGATTATTCTAGTCCACATCATCACTACCCTTACTTTTCCTTCATTCCTCACGTAGTGTACCTCCAAAACATATATATCAAACCTTAGTATGATTACATCCATGCACAGTGATTCCTTTACTCTCACAAAGATTTCTGCCTTATTTTCTCACTCTGTTGCTATTCCTTTTCAACTTCAGCCCTATCATCCCCACCTGTTTCATATATCACACTCCATATCAGTGTGCCCGCATGTACACACTGGTTTTCCTATAATCTCACAGTAATAGTGTTAGTAGACAAAAGGTTAATACAGTGCTATTTACAGTGCGCACATCCAATCACCATTTATTTTCTTCATGCACTCACACTCACACAGCCCCTCGCACTCAACACACCCACACACTGCATGCAATACAATCAGGACAGACAACAGACAAAGGCCGACAGCGGGCCTCTCCTTATTTTTCTTAATCTTTTCTTTATTCTCTACCACCTGGATCCAGGACTTTTCTATTCAGCGCTTTTTCTCTTTATATTCTCTTTATCTCTTATTTCTCTTACACCTAGATCCGGGATTTTTCACTATATTTCTCTTTTCTTCTCTTATTTTCCTTTCACTACCACCCGGATCCAGGAATTTTACTCTTCTCTTTTATCACCTGCTACTTGACGCTTATTTTTCTTTTTCCAGTGACGGTGTTCACGTTCACAAAACTTACTATTCTGCTACTAAACGCTCCGTTTGCGTCCAAATAAGGTCTTTTTCACAGGAATTTCTCTCATACCACCTGGAACCCACCAGGACTTTCGATCATACAGGCCTTTACACATTCATACATCTGACATCATCTAGTCTTTTCAATACAAAACATGCAATTTATCATGTCACTCTATGTGGTTTTTTAACTTACACTCACTCTGCCTCTCTGCCTCAATAGGTTGGAGCAGAGCTGATCCGACCCTGGGCCGAGCGCCTCCGCCTCCCCAGACCACACACAACTAATGCAGAAATTCGGTTAAACAGGCTTCTGCCTTACCTCTGTCCTAGTTGGATCCCGTGTCTGGTCCGTGGGCGGTGGCCGCAGCCTCAGGTCCCGGGTCTGGGGCTCTGCTGTTCTCTCTGTGCCAATCTCGTTTTCTTTGAAATCACGTCGGGGTCACCAAAACAATGTGGAATAAAATCTACTGTACTCACTACTGAAATCTGACTCCAGCTCCACACTGACCCGACAGCTCAGTCTGAGTGAGACTCATAGTTAGTATGGCCTCAAAACTAAATAAGCCAATCAAGCAGACTAGATGAATACAGATAAGAGATTTTATTTTGTAATCAGCGCTGATACAAGAATTGAGATGCTCATGCATGAACGTCCCAACAACCTCTACCCGGGGAACTCCAACTACAGCTTTTATATACATTTCCCTTATCTTCCCAATGCAACACGTCACTGGTTCTTTGCCTAGACAATCCCACCCATCTTTCTTTTTTTGACCTTTTAGATTCTTTTTTTACACCATTATCTTTGGATTTACAACTTTTCGAATACCATTATAATTAAACTTTCCTGAATCATTATATTAAAAATTGGGCGTTTCCGCCCCCACCAGTGGGATTGTCTTTGGCCTCACTCTCGCCAATACCTCATTCTTCTTCAGGAGACAGCATGGGTAAGTTCTCAGTTCTTCAGGGGCCAACACCCCTTTCTTTTATTAACTTTTACACCTCACGGATTTTCTGATTTATCCGCTGTCTTCCACGTATGTTCTCTAGATATTTCGCCTGGTACCACCATTGCCATCCAACACGCGCTGCGTTTACTTCATGATGAGCTCACTACCGCTCAAGGTACCAATGGAGCGAAGATTGACCACAACAATCTAGGGTGCATCTCTGCCATTGATTGGTCCAAGTTTGGAAAGCCTGGTACCGCAGAGAAAGCCTGCCAGACTGACATCATTGATACAACTACCTGTTCTTCAAAGCCCTTGCAGCCTGTGTGCAAGGCCCGTGACAGGCCAACATGCCGTGTTAAACCTTATATTGTTCTTAAGCTCAAACGACCTAACGAATAAACTTTACCTGAGAACTCACTTCTGCTGTCCCCCTGATTATTTCACACGTACCTTATACATATATTCTCATTTACAAAATTATCTCCCACAAGTATTATACTTGAGTTTTAATGTTGATGTTCAACATTTTACAAAAGCCTGAAAATTTTGATTGAATGTGTCAGATAATAAAGATGATAACAAAGTATTTGATATACAGAACCTTCACAGCACTTTAATTACTGATTTTTAAAATTTCATGTTTTTCATGTTTTTTTCTTTATAGACTCTTACATTTAGAGCTTTACCAAAGTAAAATCCTTGCAATGTTGGCTGGGTATAGGCCTGAGTCACTTAATAAGGGGTGGGGGCATCTCGCTATCATGTTCCGGGGAGTTTGGGTTGTGGTGGTTAAGTACATTCTCTTCAAGCCCATAGCCATACGTCAGATAGCTTCTGTGCCACTGATTTAAATCTGAAGCCCATCTCGCCCCATCTTTAGCTTTACATCATTACTGCAACACGATAGGTACAAACATTCAATCTTGAGTTGTTCAGAGACTAAAAAGCATTGGGTGGGGGGGACTAAGTTCCTGTTGTCCATCCAATCTCCCTTAGTTAAGTGTTTTTGACATTTTCCCCCACAGGGCGGTTGCATATTCCCTTCCGCTACATTTGCTTATTTCACATAACATTTATAGGGGCTTTCCTTCACCGTGGATGAACAGTCCTTCCCTGTAAGCTCCACTTGTGTAAAATGGCTGCCGCAAAATGCTATATTCAAAATCAAGCCAGTTCTGCATCATGTGATAACCTGATTGGATCCTAAAAATTGTGCTAAATTGACTCAACTCATTATACTTGACTTTGCTCAAAATTATGTGTTGAGTCTTGAGATCAGATCAGATAGTTGATTGTGTGTGTGTGTGTGTATGTGTGTTTGATACAGTTCAGTTCTGGATGTTGAGGAGCCTGATGGAGGGAAGAAATTGTTATACGGTCTGGTTGTGAGGGTCCGAAAGCTTTAGTACCTCTTTCCAGATGGCAGGATGGTGAAGTGTGTTTGAGGGGTGTGTGGGAACATCACAAATTCTGCTGTTGGCTTTGCGGATGTTGCGTCTAATTGTCCATGGTAAAGGGGAGGGAGACTCCAATGATCTTCTCAGATGAGTGACCAGGTGAAGTTGAACGCCAAATGCCAAATGAACGCCAAGGAATTTGGTGATCTTAACGATCTCCACAGAGGATCTGTCAATGTACAGTGGAGAATGTCCACTCTGTGCTCTCCTTAAGTCAACAACCATCTCTTTTGTTTTGTGAATGTTCAGAGACAGGTTGTTGGCATTACACCAGGCTGTTAGCTGGTGCACCTGCTCTCTGTATGCTGACTCGTCATTCTTGCTGATGAGACCCACCATGGTTGTGTCATCGGCAAACTTGATGATGTGGTTTGAGCTGTGCATTGCTATACAGTCATGAGTCAACAGAGTGAACAGCAGTGGGCTGAGCATACAGCCCTAGGGGCACCAGTGCTCAGTGTGGTGGTGTTTAAGATGCTGTTCCCTATCTGGACTGACTGAGTTCTCCCAATCAGAAAATCTAGGATCCAGTTGCAGAGGGAGGTGTTCAGGCCCAGCAAGTTCAGATTCTCAATTAGGTGCTGAGGGATGATTGTATTGAGAGCTGAACTGAAGTCTATGAACTGGGAGTCTCCGCTGTCCTGAAAGTGTCTGTGGACTCTTTGTGTGAGTGCGTGCTTCGCCTGTCTGATGGTTCGGGACAGTTCTGGCCCTTGTTGTTTTTAAGGCCTTCTTGTCCCCTGAAATATTGGTGCTAATTAAGGAGAAACAGGAAAGAAGTTTGAGTGATGAGTGAATGTATGGAAAGATCAGGTGACTTGCAAGGGCTGATGGGTAGTGTAATTCTGCATCATGTTATTTCAACTGTCTCAGACCAGCTATGGATTTTATGCAAATGTTTGTTTACAAAGCCTCCTGTTCATAAACACACACACACGCAGCTAGCTGCACCTCATTCAAATAAGAAAGACAATGAACGTCCTGTTGCTAAGTTTGAAAATAGTCAGTTCCTTGGAAAGAGACAGGTCTGAACCTGTGACGCAACTGATCCTGAGATAATATCTGATTCTCGGCCAGTATGAAAAAGAACTGAGAGAAAATATAGGAGAAGGAACACATAACACAGTGTGTGATCATTATAATCATCATTTTGCCAAAAATACTTTGATAACATTTAACTGACAAATGAAAAAAATCTAAAATGTTCAAGAATTAGAGTATGTCTCTGGTCAGACTATCGTTAATTTATTTATTTTATTAATTTTATTTCGTTTATTTTCCCTATCCTCATGCAAGTAAATGATGCTAACTGTTCGCCGACACTGATGGATCGGATGATCTTCCTGATAGGAAAATAAAGCTGTAAGGGCAGAGGGACGGGAGGGGTTGATTAAAGAGGACAGGGATATAATGTGATCTCTGTCCAGTTCAGGAGCAGAAGGTGAGAAGAAGAAGAGCAGAAAGACGAGTGAACAAACTCACAACACACAATCTGGGAGCTTTTATACTATTCACTGCAGCAGTAAAGTCCATGAGAAACATTCCAGGTATGAATATTCTACTTGTTTACATGTTTGTAGTTGAGTTTATTATATACTTTTAGTACTTTTCATAGTAATAATTATAGAAGTGCATTATAACACAGAGAATAATATATATATATATATATATATATATATATACACTATATTGCCAAAAGTATTCGCTCACCCATCCAAATAATCAGAATCAGGTGTTCCAATCACTTCCATGGCCACAGGTGTATAAAATCAAGCACCTAGGCATGCAGACTGTTTTTACAAACATTTGTGAAAGAATGGGTCGCTCTCAGGAGCTCAGTGAATTCCAGCGTGGAACTGTGATAGGATGCCACCTGTGCAACAAATCCAGTCGTGAAATTTCCTCGCTCCTAAATATTCCACAGTCAACTGTCAGCTGTATTATAAGAACGTGGAAGTGTTTGGGAACGACAGCAACTCAGCCACGAAGTGGTAGGCCACGTAAACTGACGGAGCGGGGTCAGCAGATGCTGAGGCGCATAGTGCGAAGAGGTCGCCAACTTTCTGCAGAGTCAATCGCTACAGACCTCCAAACTTCATGTGGCCTTCAGATTAGCTCAAGAACAGTGCACAGAGAGCTTCATGGAATGGGTTTCCATGGCCGAGCAGCTGCATCCAAGCCATACATCACCAAGTGCAATGCAAAGCGTCGGATGCAGTGGTGTAAAGCACGCCGCCACTGGACTCTAGAGACGCGTTCTCTGGAGTGATGAATCGTGCTTCTCCATCTGGCAATCTGATGGACGAGTCTGGGTTTGGCGGTTGCCAGGAGAACGGTACTTGTCTGACTGCATTGTGCCAAGTGTAAAGTTTGGTGGAGGGGGAATTTTGGACAATTCCAGGCTCCCAACTTTGTGGGAACAGTTTGGAGCTGGCCCCTTCCTCTTCCAACATGACTGTGCACCAGTGACCAAAGCAAGGTCCATAAAGACATGGATGACAGAGTCTGGTGTGGATGAACTTGACTGGCCTGCACAGAGCCCTGACCTCAACCCGATAGAACACCTTTGGGATGAATTAGAGCGGAGACTGAGAGCCAGGCCTTCTCGTCCAACATCAGTGTGTGACCTCACAAATGCGCTTCTGGAAGAATGGTCAAAAATTCCCATAAACACACTCCTAAACCTTGTGGACAGCCTTCCCAGAAGAGTTGAAGCTGTTATAGCTGCAAAGGGTGGACTGACGTCATATTGAACCCTATGGATTAGGAATGGGATGTCACTTAAGTTCATATGCGAGTCAAGGCAGGTGAGCGAATAATGCTGTTTTAAATAAATTTTAATAAAAATATTAGATTATTTCAGTTGCCTTGCTTTTCTCAAGTGTGTGTGTATGTGTCTGTGTGTATGTGTGTGTGTGTGTGTGTGTGTGTGTGAACTCTATTGCTCATCCCAGCATCAATCCCAACTTAATTTCCCAGTTAAAGTTGCGTGTTGCTATTTTATTTGAATCTAAGCCAATCTATTTCCTCTATCCTGATATTTTTATTGTCATAAATTAAGGCATTTGTTGGGATGTACTGTAGGTGTAGCAGAAAGGTGTAACATGGGGCGTGACATTCCATATTCACAGCCGGAGAGACCTAGGTGATTGTCTACCACAGTTCGTGGACTATTGTTTATCTCTAGACCAGGACTTGACAGATTTTTTCCTTGTGATCACTACATTATCCTGATATCTGAACATTTGACTATGTGACTGCATGTGTTTTGGACTGCTGATATTCAGAATAAAATATTTAAAAGTACCATGAAAAGATTTGTTTAAAGAGAAGGGAGATTATTTTTACCACTCAAGAGATTCTGCTTAACATAAAAAAAGTAAATGAAATGTAATGGTATGTCAGAAGGCAGAGGTCAGTGTGCTGCAGGGAAGGAGAGGAGTTCATCTGACTAGACGACGTACCACAATATCCAGTATCCTCCTGATGATGTAATCATTTAAACCCCACCCCTTTTCAGCATCATGTCACTCTGTGACACATTACTGCCTGCTCCAATGTTCACAAAACACCGAGCACATCACCATTAACTGTACACAAGGTAAATAAACAAGGTAATGTTTAATAAAATGGGATCTGGGATCCTGACACAAAACAAGAGGTTGTTTCTCTCATAAAGACACGAGCAACTGGTCAGATATGAAGCTTAGGACAAATAAATATTTATTTGTTTGTTTATTTCTTTCATGAGTAATAATGACAAACCATTACCATATCTAAATATCTTTATTTATTTGTTCATTTATTTATTTGTTTTAATTTATTTACAGACATGAGTCATAAATGGGGTTTTGTAATCCTGTTCTTCTCAGGTCAGTGTTGTGTGCACTATAAGTTGTGTGTGTTTGTGTTTTTTGCAGAATCATTAGAGAGTGTGATCTCAATCCAGTAATATAAGTGTGTGTTTATAATTTATTTTGTGTGTTTATTTATGAGAATCTAGATGCTTGTTTATGGAATTTGTATTTTTTTTTTTACACTGGATCAATATTTTTTATTCACATTAATGTTGCTCACAGTAGTATCTTGCATAGAAGCATATATTCCTCATCGCTATAACTTTGTGAATGAAAATAAAACCTGGAGTGAAGCTCAGACTTACTGCAGAGTGAAATACACTGATCTGGCAACCATCAACAACATGAGAGAGATAAAGAAGCTGAATCACACACTGATGAAGGAAAATGCAAAGAAAGCTTGGATTGGTCTACAGAGAGAGGGACCTGGGAAATGGCAGTGGTCTCTGGCAGAACAAACTTTCTACAGAGACGGAGACACTTACAGAAACTGGCATAGTGGAGAACCTAATGGTGGTGTGGCCTATCAGTTCTGTGCTGAGATGTATACAAATGACGGAAAGTGGAATGATCACAACTGTGTAGCATTAAATCCTTTTATATGTTATGAAGGTAAGAGATGTTAATAAAAAAATTGTGATTTTTCTTGATATTTGTTCTCTTTTTCTCTTTCTTGTTAAAGTTTTGTTAGCACAAAAGACAGAAATCTAATGTAATCATGAATGAGCTATTCGTTGTGCTTTTTTTTTTCTTAGAAAAGAACGAAAGCACTAAATATGTAGTGATTAATGAGACAAAGAGCTGGTATGATGCTCAGATCTACTGCAGAGAGAAATACACTGACCTGGTCAGTGTGAGGAACCAAACTGAGAATGATGAGATCTGGAGAATGATTAATAGTTCAGTGCATCAGAAAGTTTGGATCGGTCTGTTTTATGACTCCTGGAAGTGGTCAGATCAGAGTAACTCCTCATTCAGATACTGGAGCTCTGACCAAAACAGTGGAGGTTTGAACTGTGCTGCAGTGTCTGAGTCTGAGAAACGTTACTGGAGTGATGTGAACTGCACAGAAAAACTCCTGTTCATCTGCCATGAGAGTGAGTTACATGATGATGTTTCAAGAGAATGTTTGTTTTTTATTTTATTTATGATTGCTGATGCTGTTTAGTGTTGTCATGAACTGTATACAATACATTTTGTTTTCTAAATACATCACAAATGGATCTCTGCCTAAAATGTAACTTTTGTATAAATACAGACATTTGAAAAAAAAAGTTAATTTAATTTAATGAATTTAATTTATATTAACATTAATTCTAAGTAATTATTAAGTATTATATAATATATATACGTATTATATCCAGATATCTAATTTAATGTTCTTCTGCTAAAGATGAAGAAGAAAAGCAATATTGAGTTTTAAATGTTCACTTTAGCTTTTAGTGAATTCTGCTTTGTTTTCAGAATATCTGATTCTGATTAATGAGACTCTAACCTGGTGGGAAGCTCTGAGATACTGCAGGAACCATCATCATGACCTGGTCTCAGTGCGCACTGAGGAGATGCAGCTCTGGGTGAAGGAAGTGGCTCAAGATGCCTCCACTGAACATGTGTGGCTCGGCCTGCGTCACGACTGTGTCCAGCGTGTCTGGTTCTGGGTTTTTGGATCAATGGTCTGCTATGAGGACTGGGCCCCGGGGAATGGGACCTGGAATGAAGACTGCAGCCATGAGAAGAGAAGTGGAGCAGTGCAGTCTGAAGGAGAGAGGAAGTGGATCGAGCTGCATGAGAGCCACAAGCTCAACTTCATCTGCTCTACCTATGATGGTTAGTCAGTGTTTTTTTGCATGCATGTGTTTTAATGTGCTTTTTCAATATTGCAATTAAAATTGTTTCTTTATCTTTGAAGATTTGTTTTATTAAACATGAAGACTGAAGACAAGCTGTGGTCCAACATCTGTATCCAGCATCATCTGATCTACAGTACTGTCTCATTTATACTCTTCTACACATCATCATCATTATTATTATTATTATTATTATTATTATTATTATTATTATTATTATTATTGTATCCTCTTAATGCAGATGTTTCATCATATTTTTAATGTTGTATTCAGTAAACTCCACTGTCTCCATACAGCATGATCTGTATTATGTTACTCATATTATACTTACTTTTCTTGTTAAAAAAGGGTTCATGGGTAAATAAGGTGGAATCTCTTTACCTGATGTTTATACTACAGTGTGTTTGGTTTGCACGTTTAAGTGTTTTGAAAGATTCTTTCTCAGAATAGGGAACTATACCATACTCAGTTCATTTACACACATGCAGGAAGTTTAGAACACCAAGGCCTGCAAACAGTGAGGATAAAAAAAATATTCTTTTTTATTGACATTTATTATGTAATTTTGTGCAGTTTTCAAATGTTTGCTCTTTTACATGTAGACAACTGAGTGTGTTATCAGGATATCTGCATAATTATACAGTATGTTGATGATATCTATACCTGGAATTTCTGGGCACTTGCTTCTTTAATGTGTAAGAATATGGACTGTAATGACTGCTGACAGTTAAGTTTCCTATCAAATAAAAACAAATTTCAAGTATTTGTTTTAGTGTATCTCTGTGTTTTGTGTTCCACTTCACAAACATACACACAAGGATGGAGGAAATTGTGAAGAAGAAGAATCTTAGGCACTAGTCTGGTTCAGTCAACAGTTAATCATGTCCTGAGGTTTAAGCCCACATTGTTCCACCGATTAGAACAGAATATTAAACTAATCACCTAGCACCTACATTTACATTTGTGTATTCAAAGGCATTTATAGGCATAATCTTGCCAACATCTATACCGCTAATTAACTGTTTAATGTTAAAAGTGATTTGGAGTATAATCTAAACACAATATTGTACAATATTACTTATCAATTATTGAAATCATTTTGTAATTTTCAGTTAATCAATTAAATAAAATAAAACATTTATTACTAACAAAAGTTTAAATACACTCAGCTAGTCAGTGTTTCACGTCTTGTTTTTAGAGCTACTGCTCTAATGATCTGTAATTGAACATTTTATCTAATCAGGTTGGACAATTTTCCACTGATCTCCACTAACCAGGGTGTCACCGGCACACACACCTCAGCTGCACCCCCGCTCTCCCAATCACCGGACTTTTAATCGCACCACCTGCACCCAATCACACGGCGCCTACTTAAAGCCCTCACCTGCAGAGCACAGTGGCTAGTATTGAGACTGTTAACATGAGAGTACCGAGTTACTGCTCTAGTATTTCGAGTTGGATATTTCCGTTCGTCATATTGCCTTTTATCCCCCTGCCTTGGTTATTAAAAGCCGTGTTGGATCTGCTCTCTGTCTCCGTGTGTGTTGTGACAGAATACTAGCCCTACAAACAGCGAACTACGAGATCTTACCAGGAAGATGGAAGGTCAGCACGTCGGCACACCCCCTACAGCAGCTCAGCCGCAAACCGACCCGTCTGCCGCCCCGGTTCCACAACAGCCGACAGCCGAACCGCCTTCCCCACCGGACCCTATCACTGCTCTGGCGGCCTCACTACAGCAAGCGGTACTGTCCGTGGTGACACCACCAACCTGTCCGGTAGCCAAACCAGCATTATTCTTGGGCGGCGCGGCCAAATGTGCCGGTTTCATTATGCAATGCCAGCTCTATTTTGAGGTGGCCCCCTCAGCTGTTCCCCGATGACCACGCTAAAATAGCCTTTATCCTGTCGCTGTTGTCCGGTGAGGCCCGACACTGGGCAGAGGCATTGTGGACATCAGAGAGCCCAGTGTTCGTGTCCTTAACGGACTTTCTGGCCCACTTCAAGGCGGTTTTCGGTGCGGGCGCTTCCACCCTTTCGACGCATGACGAGCTGTTCACTCTGCGGCAGGGTAGAAACACCGTCCGCGAGTATACGCTGCATTTCCGCACGCTGGCGGCATCTAGAGGATGGAATGAGACGGCGCTTCTCGCGGCGTACCGGCGGGGGTTACAGCCTGAGATCCGACGGCAGATGGCCATATATGAAGACTCCAGCAGCCTGGAGGCCTTCCTGTTGAAGTCTCAGACAATGGCCCAACATCTCGTCGCGGTTCCGGGTGGAGGGAACCTCCGTTCCGAGGCCTCACCCAGTGAGGAGTTCTCTGCTCCAGAGGCTATGTAAACGGACGTGTAGCATCTATCCGCGGACGAACGGCAGCACCGGCTTCAGCATGGGCTCTGACTCTACTGCGGAGAATATGGTCATTCTATTTCTACCTGTCCCATCTGTCCGGTCCACCCAGCGGTGAGTACTATCCACCTCAGCTCAGTACTCTCTAATCCTCGGTATCATGATGCCACATTAATGTTTGACTCTCACTCTTATTCTGTCAGCGTGCTCTTTGACTCGGGCACGTCAGGGAACTCTATCTCCACTCGCATCCTCTCTGCATGCCATATCCCACAACAAAGGAACCCAACGCGCTATTGCATCACAACTATCCAAGGAAAACCGCTGGGTCGAGGACTGGTGCAGTGGCGGACGCCGGAATTGAAGCTGCGCATCGGCTGCATGCATGAGGAGGTGCTCTCGCTGTTGGTGTTGGAGGAGGCCAAGGTGGACGTTGTTCTAGGACGCCCATGGCTGGCGCAACATCAACCCACGATTCGGTGGAGCACAGGGTGCATTGAACAGTGGAGCGATCATTGCCTCAGCTCGTGCTTACGCACACTCCCGTGCCCTCCACCTAGATCTGTTCTCCTGGGGTCGACGAACATCGAGAGCCCCCCTACTGGCCATGAGGTGGACCTCCCAGGAGAGTATCGGGATTACACGGAGGTGTTTAGCAAAGTCGCCGCTACAAAGCTCCCACCACATCGATCCTGGGATTGTGCTGTGGACCTTCTGCCCAACGCTAAGATGCCCAAAGGGCGTATCTATCCCTTGTCTGTCCCGGAGCACAAGGCCATGGAAGAATATATCAAGGAGGCACTCCGCCAGGGGTTCATACGCCCTTCAACCTCCCCGGCGGCATCCAGCTTCTTCTTTGTGGCAAAAAAGGATGGCGGGCTTCGACCGTGTATCGATTACCGGAACCTTAATACCCAAACGGTGAAATTCGCCTACCCCTTGCCGCTAGTACCAGCTGCTCTCGAGGAGTTACGTGGAGCTCGCATCTTCACCAAGCTGGACCTGAGAAGCACATATAACCTCATCCGCATTCGTCAGGGAGATGAGTGGAAGATGGCGTTCATCACACCTTCTGGGCACTACGAGTACCGGGTCATGCCATATGGGCTCACAAATGCCCCAGTGGTATTCCAAAACTTCATGAACGAAATCTTCTGTGATATGCTCCACCGGTTCGTCATCGTATACATTGATGACATCTTAATCTACTCTTCCAACCGTTCGAAGCACATCCACCATGTCTGTCAGGTACTCGACCGCCTCCGCCGTCACCACCTTTTCCTCAAACTTGAAAAGTGCGAGTTCCACCAAACCGTCGTGCAGTTTCTGGGTTACATCATCTCCGCTGTGGGTATTAAGATGGACCAGGCTAAAGTAGATGCAGTAATGAACTGGCCGCAGCCAGAGACAGTCAAGGGGCTGCAACGGTTTCTGGGGTTTGCGAATTTCTACCGCCGCTTCATCCACAACTACAGCCAAATCACTGCTCCCCTCACTTCATTATTAGGTGGACAGCCTAAGACACTCACCTGGTCAAAATTAGTGGTCGAAGCCTTCCAACAGCTAAAAGCCGCCTTTTGTTCCGCTCCTACATTACAGCATCCTGATCCTAGCCAGCCCTTTGTAGTCGAGGTAGATGCCTCTGCGCTAGGAGTAGGAGCGGTGCTATCACAACGAGGAGGTGAGCCCCTGGCACTCCACCCACGAGCCTTCTATTCAAGGAAACTAACTATGACATAGGAAACCGTGAGCTGTTAGCAATCAAGTTGGCACTGGAGGAATGGCGGCACTGGCTGGAGGGGGCTGTCCATCCCTTTGAAGTCATCACTGATCACAAAAATCTACAATACCCCAAAGAAGCCAAACGCTTAAACCCACGACAAGCACACTGGGCGCTGTTCTTCACGAGTTTCCGATTCACAGTCTCCTATCGTCCCGGTTTTAAAAACACAAAAGCCGACACCCTATCCAGAATGTATTCACCAGACCCTCAATCCGATGCATGTGAACCGGTACTACCTCCAGATCTGTTCGGCTGCCCCATCCTCTGGGCCATCGACGAGGAAATCCGTGCCGCCTCCGCGAATGAACCCGCTCCGCTGGGGAGCCCAGTAGGCAAAATCTACGTTCCTGCACCCCTCCGTCTTAACCTCCTGGACTCTGTACACTCGTCTCTAGGCTCCGGCCATCCGGGCAGACAACGCACCCTCTCACTCCTCCAGAACAGGTATTGGTGGCCAAAAATGAATAAGGAAGGGAAACTCATGCAACTCCCTATTCCCCACCGACCATGGTCCCATCTAGGAGTGGACTTCATCACCGACCTGCCCGCGTCGGAAGGCTTCACCACCATCCTCGTCGTGGTAGACTGATTTTCTAAAGCTTGTGAACTCATACCCCTCAAGGGCCTACCCACTGCCCTGGAAACAGCTAAAGCCCTCTTCCACCAAGTGTTCAGACACTTCGGCATTCCCGAAGATATTGTGTCAGATAGAGGGCCCCAGTTTATCTCCAGTAAATTAGGGGGGGGTGGTACTGTCACCGGCACACACACCTCAGGCGCACCCCCTCGCTCCCAATCACTGGACTTTTAATCGCGCCAATCACACGGCGCCTACTTAAAGCCCTCACCTGCAGAGCACAGCGGCTAGTATTGAGACTGTTAACGTGAGAGTACCGAGTTACTGCTCTAGTATTTCGAGTTGGATATTTCTGTTCGTCATATTGCCTTTTTTCCCCCTGCCTTGGTTATTAAAAGCCGTGTTGGATCTGCTCTCTGTCTCTGTGTGTGTTGTGACACAGGGAGCCTGAATTTCACATTTTGAATCCGGAGCTTATCACTCTTTCTGATTAAAAAATAAAAATAGTATAAAAATAAACATTATTGCCAAGTTCACATTCACCACCTCATAAATTCAGATGCATTTTAACAATAATCTTCTTTTTGTATTCTGTATTAAGTGGCTTCCTACAGCACGAATTGAATACTGCGTTGAGATGGACAAAACTGGACACTGGAATGATAATGACTGTGAGATGTTAAATCCATGTGTTTATTATGAAGGTAATTGATGTAAAAAATGTCTGTGGATCAAATCCTTTTATTTATTTTCTGTGACTTTCTTTTTTTTCTTTGTTCTTTGTTGACTTTCTTTAGATGGCAGAAAAAACATATCTAATTTAGCCATGAATAACTAATTCAGAATATCTATTATTCTCTAACAAACACATATAGATGCTTAATGTTGATAACATTGGGGTTAATGGTTATATTTTCTTGACCTGGTAAGAACTCTGGCGGCTGCATTCTGGACTAACTGTAGCTTGTTTATTGAAGATGCAGGACAACCACCTAGTAATGCATTACAATAGTCCAGTCTGGAGGTCATGAATACATGAACTAGCTTTTCTACATCAGATAGGAGTAAGATGTTTCTTAGCTTGGCAATATTTCTAAGGTGGAAGAAGGTTGTTTTTGTAATGTTGGAGATATGAATTTTAAAGGATAAGTTGCTGTATAATATTATACCCAGGTCTTTCACTGTCGAGCTAGTAGTAACAGTACAACCTTCTAAATGCAAGTTGAATTTTGAGAGCTTCTGTGTCCTGGCTTTCCCAAGTAATATGTCTGTCCTATCAAGATTTAATTATGAAAAATTATAGTTCAACCAATTTTTTATATCTTTAACACTCTTTATCTTTAACCAAGGCACTTTTTGTAGAAAAAACGATCAAAATTAGAGAACAACAATGACTGTAGCACAGAGAAAGATAACAACTAACTTGACTTAAGTTCTTCAGGGTGGTGTGGTAGGGTTCTGCTACTATGTGTCTCCTGACTATATTTAATCACCTTACCTGGTAACCACACTACTGCTCTACTAGAAAGAATTAGGCTTAAAGTAATAGCAAAATACATAGATTTATTTAATCTAAATAAAATAAGCAATAAAGTTATAAACAATAAATAAATAAAACAAAATTAGAGTGTCAATGGGGGTAAATAAACAATCACAAATTGTAAATTCAATGCAATTTACAAGTTGTAAATTCAATGCAATTATCTGTCTAACATTATTTGTATGAACTCAATAACCTTCTGAACAAAAAGGATCAAATAAATAAAATATAATGTGTTCACTCCTGTATTTTCAAGACTTACAAAAATATACAGTCAACTGTACGATGCACTATTCTATTATAGAAAACAAACAACAATATTACGCTAATAGTGGGCCCACACATGTGCACGCAGGTGTCCGTGCTGCTTCTTCGCGGGTATCGTGAAGAACAGAACCCATTATAAGAAACACTTGGATCCTTAACGTCCTTAAATTTCTTAAACGTGAAAAGTAAATTTCTATAACTCGCGATTTGCAGTTCTTCACCTCTCCCGTTACCTAGCGCTCATCTTCTTCCCCCTTCCGCTTTTTTCCCTAAGATAAATACAATATAAAAAACAACCACTAAGCTTACTTTTTACACAGTATTAGAAACATTAAAAACATGAAAATAGAATTAAACAAAACAAAGAAACATATGAGCTTGATCATTAATGAGTAATATGTCTACTCCTCTTTTAGGAAGTAGCTACATTTTAACCAGGGTTACATAAACATTTGAATTCACTCTGCCATGTAGCTGTAGAGGCCCAAATCCTGCTGCAGTCTTTCCCAAGTTTGACGAAAGACAATGTTGCCCATCGGACCCAAATAAATTAAACTTGCTTTCATCATTAAAGTGAACTTTGGACCAGTTCTCCTCTGTCCACAAAACATGCTCCCTTAGCAAAGGTTAGTCTAGCCTTTTGATTCTTTCTGCTAATGACAGGTTTGGTCAATGCAGAGAGGGATTTCAGTCCAAATTCTCTTAAACATCGAGACACTGTATGATGAGACAGGTCCTTACACTGTTTAGCTTTTCTTCACTGTTCAATTTTTTCAGTGAAGAAATTGATGAAGTCCTTACTATTAAACTGTGATGGAGTACTCTTTTCACATATCTGAATCTTTGTTAATCTAGCCACTGTACTAAATAATAACATGGGATTGTTTTGGTTATTTTCTTTGGTTATCAATTTGCTCAAGTGCCCTAGCAGCTTTAAGAGCCTGTCTATAGGTGGACATACTGTCTATATAAGCAATTCTAAAAACCTTCTAATTTAGTTTTTCTCACTTTCGCGCGAGGTTATGGGTTGCTTTCTTGAGAGTGTGGGTATGACTAGTGTACCATGGTGCAGGTGTTTTATCTCTAACTTTTTTTAATTGGATATTGACAACAGTGCCTAATGTGCTAGTGAAGATGTTAAGTGTCTATGCTGTTAGTCACTTCATCTATTTCAATTGCGTTTAGGGGTATAGTAAGAAGTTCAGATCAGGCAGATTACCTGTGAGTCTGTCTTTAGTGGTCGGAGTTATAGTTCTACCAAATCGATAACGTGAAGAGACTCAGCTAATCTGTTCTACAGGTAGAGTGTACCATATGACGTAATGGTCTGTGATATCACCGCTTTGAGGTAGAATATCTATATCAGTGTCATCTGCTCCATGTGATATAATTAAACCTAGTGTGTGATTAAAATGATGAGTTGGTCTAGTGATGTTTTGTTTAACCCCAGTGGAGTTTTAGTAAGTCCATAATTCCTAAAGTATCATTCATATCATTCATATCATCAGTCCTAAAGTATCATTTGCATCATCTACGTGAATGTTAAAATCTCCTACAATCAACACTTTATCAAAATTAACCAATAGGTCTGAGAGAAAATGTGCAAACTCTCTAGGAAAATAAACGGAGGGCCCCGGGAGTCTACACACGGTGGCCAGAGCAAGAGATAGCAGAGATTTTTTTGTAGGTGTGAGAGTGCAACAACAAGAACAAGCACTTCAGATGAGAAACAAATTTTCTGTCATGAGATTAAGCTGAAGAATAATAAATCATTTGTTTGATTTATTTCTATTTTTCGATTTTGTTCTGATCCACTGATCCTGATTAAGGAGAATCTGAGCTGGAAAGACACTCTGAGATACTGCAGGAACGATCATCATGACCAACAAGGAGAGAAGCAGAGCAGTGCAGTCTGGAGGAGAGCAGAAGTGGATCAGCCTGTCTCAGAGCGAAAGACTCAACTTCATCTGCTCTAGCTATGAACCTTATTCAGTCTCACAAACAGGAACTTAAATAGTGGTGCTAAATAAGGAGAAACAGGAAAGAAGTATGAGTGATGAGTGAACATCATGTGACATGCAGGGGCTGATGGGTAGTGTAGCTACTGCGTCACCATGACAAAAAGATTAAACCAGTGATGCTGCATCGTGTTATTTCAACTGTCTCTGTCTAGCTGTGGATTTTATGCAAATGTATGTTTACAACACCTCCTGTTCATAAACACACACACACACAGTGAGCTAGTTGCATCTAATTCAAATACCTTCCTGTTGCTAAGTTTAAACCTTGGAGAAACTCAGGTCTGAACCTGTGACGCAACTGATCCTGAGATAATATCTGATTCTCGGCCAGTATGAAAAACAGCTGAGAGAAATATAGGAGAAGGAACACATAACGTGTATGCAGTGTGTGATCCACCAAAATCACCTGGTAACATTTAAATGGCAAATTAGAAAACAAGTTTCAAGACTCAGTGCTCATCTCTGATCAGATGTTTGTTAGTTGTTGTTTTTTTCTTGTTAAATGTCACTATCTACATGTCACTGGCTTTCAGAGTCTGTGATGTCTGCCAGAGAGAGTCTTTACCCTGTCAGAACGAACTTGGAAAGAAAAAGAAAAACTCTAGACAGCTTTCAGGTCCAGTTCAGGTGTCTTTATGTCTCTGTTGGTACCACTCGCATACATGTAAAGTAGGCACATGCAAGGCACGTAGCTGAGGACAAGCAAAAACGGCATTTATTTCTTTCATAAGTAATAATGAACCAATACCATATTTTTTACATGTAAAAAATCTTTATTTACTTGTTTATTTATTTATTTATTTTTATTTACAGGCATGAGTCATAAATGGGGTTTTGTTATCCTGTTCTTCTCAGTTCTGTGTTGTGTGCACTATAAGTTGTGTGTCTTTCTTGCAGAATCATTACAGACAGTGTGATCATTTAATTTTAGCTCTTACAAAAATGCTTACTTGACCATCGTTCAAAAAGGTGTTAACAATCTCAATACAATAATATAAGTGTGTGATTATGATCTAACTGGTGTGTTTATTTATGAGAATCTAGATGAATGTTTATGGAATTTGTATTTTTGTTCTTTTATGGTTCAGCATCAATAATCTTTTTATTTTTTTACATTAATATGTTGCTCACAGTAGTGTGTGGTATAGGAGCATATATTCCTCATCGCTATCACTTAGTGAATGAGAATAAAACCTCGAGTGAAGCTCAGACTTACTGCAGAGTGAAATACACTGATCTGGCAACCATCAAAACATGGGAGAGATGAAGAAGCTGAATTACACACTGATGAAGAAAAATGCAAAGAAAGCTTGGATTGGTCTACAGAGAGAGGGACCTGGGAAATGGCAGTGGTCTCTGGCAACTTTCTACAGAGACGGAGACACTTACAGAAACTGGAGGAGTGGAGAACCTAATGGTGGTGTGGCCATCAGTTCTGTGCTGAGATGTATAAAAATGATGGAAAGTGGAATGATAACAACTGTGAGACATTAAATCATTTTGTATGTTATAAAGGTGAGAAACGTTAATAAAAAAATTGTTTAATAATGTTACAGTAATGAAAAATCTTTTAGTTTTGTATTTTTTTAGTATTGTGTTATTTTTCTTGATATTTGTTCTCATTTTCACTTTCTTGTTAAAGTTCCTTTGTAGGCACAAAAGGCAGAAATCTATCATATTCATAAATAAGCTATTCATTGTGCTTTTTTTTAGAAAAGAACACAAAGACTAAATATGTAGTGATTAATGAGACAAAGAGCTGGTATGATGCTCAGATCTACTGCAGAGAGAAATACACTGACCTGGTCAGTGTGAGGAACCAAACTGAGAATGATGAGATCTGGAGAATGATTAATAGTTCAGTGCATCAGAATGTTTGGATCGGTCTGTTTAATGACTCCTGGAAGTGGTCAGATCAGAGTAACTCCTCATTCAGATACTGGAGCTCTGACAAACCCAGTGGAGGTTTGAACTGTTCTGCAGTGTCTGAGTCTGGGCAACGTTACTGGAGTGATGTGAACTGCACAGAAAAACTCCCGTTCATCTGCATTGAGAGTGAGTTCCATTACACTCAACATCTCTGTTTATTTCTTAGTACACAGGATTACTCAACACCTTTTAGTTATGTGTTTTTTGAAAGAATGTCCCTCTGATATATAACACTGTGCAGAATTCCATACTGTATATATTACAGACTGTGAAGATGTTGGAATGCATATTTCTGGTACAATGTTTATTCCCTTGTATATTCAGATAAGCTGATCCTGGTTAAGGAGAATCTGACCTGGAAAGAAGCTCTGAGATACTGCAGGAACCATCATCATGACCTGGTCTCAGTGCGCACTGAGGAGATGCAGCTCTGGGTGAAGGAAGTGGCTCAAAACACCTCCACTGAACACGTGTGGCTCGGCCTGCATCACACCTGCGCTCTGGGCTTCTGGTACTGGGTGAATGGAGAGATGATCTGCTACCAGGACTGGGCTCCGGGCAACGGGACAGGGTTTGAAGACTGCAGCCATTAGTGCAGTGCAGTCTTCTGGAGGAGAGCAGAAGTGGATCAGCCTGTCTCAGAGCAAAAAACTCAAGTCTGAGTGTGTGTGTGTAAACTTGTTTGCTCATCACCAGCATGAATCCCAGTGTAATTTCCCAGTTAGTTTTATGTTGCTACGTTCTTTAGATCCAAGCCAATTTTTTTTTCACATTTTCTCTATCCTGATATTTGTTGGTCAAAAATGAAGCCATTTGTTGGGATGTACTGTAGGTGTAGCAGAAAGGTATAACATGGGGCATGACATTCCATATTCACAGCCAGAGAGACCTAGGTGATTCTCCACCACAGTTTGTGGTCTATTGTTTTTTAGCTTTGTTCATTTGCCTAGATGACCACAATATCCAGTATTCTCCTGATGATGTAATCATTTAAACCACACCCCTTTTCAGCATCATATGACTCTGTAACACATTACTGCCTGTTCCAATCATCAGAAAACACTGAGCACATTGCTTTTAACTGTACACAAGCTTAAATAAATAAAGTAATGGTTTATAATGGTTTATAAAACAGGAGGTTGTTGAACATGTGACTGGTCAGACATAGCTTAGGACAAACAAAACTACAACAGGTTACATATGCAACACAGTTCCCTGAGAAGGGAACGAGATGCTGCATCATGACTGACACTATGGGAACACTTTGTCGAGGAAGTGTGTCTGAAGCTCCATGTGTACACAAGTGCAGGCACACACGCTTGACACCATCTGAACCAAATAAGTTTATCTTGGTCTCATCGGACCACAGGACATAATTCCAGTAATCCATGTCCTTAGTCTGCTTGTCTTCAGCAAACCGTATGCACGCTTACTTGTGCATCATCTTTAGTAGAGGCTTCCTTTTGGGACGACAGCCATGCAGACCAATTTGATGCAGTGTGCAGCGTATGGTTTGAGCACTGACAGGCTGACCCCCCACCCCTTCAACCTCTGCAGCAATGCTGGCAGCACTCATACATCTATTTCCCAATAACAACCTCCAGATATGACGCTGAGCAGATGCACTCAACTTCTTTGGCGGACCATGGCGAGGCTTGTTCTGAGTGGAACCTGTCCTGTAAAACCGCTGTATGGTCTTGTCCACCATGCTGCAGCTCAGTTTCAGGGTCTTGGCAATCTTCTTATAGCCTAGCCTTTATGTAGAGCAACAATTCTTTTTTTCAGATCCTCAGAGAGTTCTTTGCCATGAGGTGCCATGTTGAACTTCCAGTGACCAGTATGAGAGAGTGTGAGAGCGATAACACCAAATTTAACAGACCTGCTCCCCATTCACACCTGAGACCTTGTAACACTAACGAGTCACATGACACCGGGGAGGGTAAATGGCTAATTGGGCCCAATTTGGACATTTCCACTTAGGGGTGTAGTCACTTTTGTTACCAACAGTTTAGACATTAATGGCTGTGTGTTGAGTTATTTTGAGGGGACAGCAAATTTACACTGTTATACAGGCTGTACACTCACTACTTTACATTGTAGCAGAGTGAGTGAGTGAGAGAGAGAGAGAGAGAGAGAGAGAGAGAGTTATAGATATGTATGTGTTGAGATCAGATCTGACAGTTGAGCGTGTGTGTGTGTGACTTTGGTATTGTTCAGTTCTGGATGATGAGGATCCTGATGGCTTGAGGGAAGAAATTGTTACACAGTCTTGTTGTGAGGGCTCAAAATCTTAGGTACCTCTTTCCAGATGGCAGGAGGGTGCAGAGTGTGTTTGAGGGGTGTGTGGGAACATCATACATTCTGCTGTTGGTTTTGCGGATGCAGTGTGTGGTGTAAATGTAAATGACAGAGGGAAGAGAGACTCCAATGATCTTCTCAGCTGAGTGACCAGGAGAAGTTCTCCACTGGATGAACACCAAGGTTGGTGTTCTTGACAATCTGCACAGAGGGTCCATCAATGTACAGCAGAGAATGCCCTCTATGTGCTCTCCTAAAGTCAAAATGCATCTCTTTTGTTTTGTCCATGTTCAGAGACAGGTTGTTGGCATTACCCCAGGCTGTGAGGTGTTGCACCTCCTCTCTGTATGCTGATTCGTCTTGCTGATGAGACCCACCATGCTCGTGTCAACGGCAAACTTGATGATGTGTTTTGAGCTGTGCATTGCTGCACAGTCATTAGTCAGTAGAGTGAACAACAATGGGCTGAGCACACAGCCCTGAGTGGTCCAGTGAGGGTGTTAGCTGTATCTTGATGTGCCTCATGATAAGCATCTCAAGCACTTCATCATGATGGGTGTGAGTGCAACAGGATGATAGTCAGTGAGGCAGGATACTATAGACTTCTTCGGCATGGGGACGATGGTCGTTGTCTTGAGGCATGTAGGAACAATGGTGGTGCTCAGGGAAATGTTGAAGATGTCAGTGAAGATTTCCGCTTACTGTTCTGCACTTTTCCTGAGCAATCTGCCAGGAATGTTGTCTGGTCCAGTAGACTTCCGTGGGTTAACTCTGAATAGAGTTCTCCTCACATCAACCGTGCTTAGACAGAGCACCTGGTCACCATGGGGAGTGATGGTATTCCTTGCTGCCAGGTTGTAATGAACCTCAAACAGAGTGTAGAAGTCATAAAGGGCATCTGGGAGGGAGGCATCACTGTCTGGTTGCCCTGCCACATGTGCCGGGTGTCTCCGCTGTCCTGAAAGTGTCCATGGATTCTCTGGGCATGTGCATGCTTTGCCTCTCTGTTTTGTTCAGGACAGTTTGGCCCTTGTTGTTTTTAAGGCCGTATTGTCCTCTGATATAGTGGTGCTAATTAAGGAGAAACAGGAAAGAAGTTTGAGTGATGAGTGAATGTATAGAAAGATCATGTGACATGCAGGGACTGATGGGTAGTGTATTTCTGTGTCACCATGACAAAAAGATTAAACCAATGATGCTGCATCATGTTATTTCAACTGTCTCAGACCAGCTATGGATTTTATGCAAATGTTTGTTTACAAAGCCTCCTGTTCATAAACACACACACACATACATACACACACACACACACACAGCTAGCTGACAAATCAAAGAAGTAGGGATGGGTGATACCACTTATTTTCTTTTTGATCCGATACCAAGTACTTTCAAGACAAGTATCGCCGATATTGATACCGATACCGATACTTCTATGAAATATTTTTATGTAAGTGATTTTATAGTGTCTTTTGAGCCATCATTATTAATATTAAATAAACTGCAATAGAAATGAGTTCTTTTTGCTACATTTATTTAAAAATACTGAACACTATTAATCAAATAGCAACTTGTACAACAAATATATAACATATTCTACAAACCGTTTTCAATATTTGTCAAGTAATGTTTCATCATTTCTTCCTTTTACAGGTTTTTGAGATGAAACAAGTGAATGTTGACATTAACATTGTCCTCCTGAGCCTTTTTTTTCTTTGACTGATCGACTCTCTTGCTTTTGAATAAATAAATAAATAAATAAATAAATAAATAAATAAATAAATAAAAAAAACCTTGATAAAAGTCAGTAGACTGGAATGCACTGAAAATCAAACCAGGGATGTCTGTGAGGCTAGAAACACTTTAAATTATTTAAATGTCAAATCAGCTGAAGTTCAGGTTGAATCTTACATTTAAGTTAGAATCTTCATTTGTGCATGTACTGCTATACACGGCCCATCTGTGTAAAACATTAAATGATAGATTTAGACCTGATTTATAAGTTTTTGTGAAGGAACAAGAGAATGTTGACATTTTTCCCCTTTAGCCTGTTTCTTCTTTGACTGATCAACTCCCCTGCTTTGGAAAAAATTTTCTCAGAAGGGACAGGTGATGCAGTGATCCCAAGATATTTTTTTGCTAGTTTGCTGAGAGCTGTTAAGGTTTGTTCATGATTTCTCACCAAACTAATGGGTCTTGTGTTCGGGGAACTATTTTTTCTTCAGCATAGCGACACATTTCAATTATAGAATCACTGATTCCTGATTGTTGTTGTGCTGATAGAACCTGCAAGTCAAATTCCCCCATATGCCTCCTTTAGCTGTAGATGATGCAGCATGTGGGGTCACTGGAGGAGTCACTGTCACTGATGAGGCACAGCTTGCTGTAGGTTCTAACACAGACCTTAATACAGATGTTGAGGTAGCTCCTAGTGGTGCAGCAGCCAAGTGGACATCTCACATTTCAGATAGGAGTCACTTTTTCACAGCTTCTACATGATCTTTGTCATGAAATGCCAGGTGTTTAAACCTAATATCAAGAAAGGTGCTGGCAGCAAGGCTGTGTATGGTTTCAATCCCACGGAATCTACGCTGACATTGCTGTGCCAGTTCTGTGGCAAAAGAGCTACCTTGATGCTCACTGGCAGCAGTTGCTCTAAGCAGCAGTGATACTAGAAGAATGACCTCTGAGACAGAAATGTATTTTTCTGCTGATATTTCACGTGTTGCCTCCTCAAAAGGTTTCAAGGCCTCAGTGATCAGGTGAATAAGAGAGCTGAATTCCATCTGGTTTCAACTGAAATAATCAGTTTATGTTCTGCCACTTTTAGTTGATTTTGTATCTGTTTAAGCTTCTCTGTGGCTTTTGTGCTGTGGTGGAAAAAGGATATAATGATTCTGCATTTTTCCAGCAGGTGAGAGGTCTCAGGAGATGCTTTTATTGCATCTTTGACCACCAAGTTTAATGTGTGGGCAAAACATGGGTAATGCTTCCACCCAGCCTTATGTACTGCAGAAGCCATATTTGCACCATATTCGCACCGTTGTGACAACTGCAAGCACCTTTTGACTTATGCCCCACTCTTCAGCTATTCTTTTCAGCTCTGCACTAATATTGTCAGCTGTGTGCTGTAGACTGAAATGGCAGGTTTCTAGCACAAATGTCTGCATTTGCCAGTTGTCAATAAAATGGTAGGTCACAGATTAATATGATTCTGTGGACCTTGAGGTCCACATATCTGTTGTGAGAATGACATGGTTCGCATCTTGTAATGCTGCCTTGTGCCCTCCATCAGCTTTTTCCGGCTAGGGATCTGGTAACGTGGATCAAGAATCTTGACAAGAGCAATAAATCCTCTGTCTTCTACAACTGAGATTGGCTGGAGGTCCCTTACAATCATCTCTCCTATGCTTCTTGTAATTTCTGATGCTCTCTGTGAGTCATCTATAAAATATAATACATATATTATGTTCTTAAAGCTGTGTTACAGGCATTAAGAATTTATAATGATAGTAAATCCCTCCCAGGTATTACTTGACACTTAAACTACGTAATTTATTTAATAAACATGTTTTAAATTCTATAAACAATATATAAATTATTTCATTAAGAATATCCACCAGGTATCAGAAACAAAAATAGATATAGGCTGATGAAAAATGTATAAAAGGTTTTAATAAAAATCCTACTGTTTAAAATAAAAAATCCAGTTTAAATACTTATATGCAGTGTAATATTCTGCTCCACATGAAATACTGCAATATCTTCATATCTGAAACAATTTGTATTGTACAGAGTATAGCTATGATAAATATGACTCGACTTTTTGTATTCAAATAATCTAGTCACCACTTGGTACCTGGATAATGTCCACCTCTCTGAAAGGATTCTGCTAAAGAACTCTGCCTCAAGCCAGAAGATGGAGGTCATGTCTGTGTTACCTCCTCTGCTCGCCTCAGCTGTACTTCGTCGTGCTCTATAGGGTGTTTTGCTTTTAAATCCTTATTCATATTTGTGGTATTGCCACAGTGGTGTATTGTTTTTTGACAAATGTCACATAAAGCTTCATCATTATTAACTGGAGTGAAATAACTCCAGATTATGCTTCCTATTTTTTTCAGTCATGACTGCAGCGATGCACTCAAACGAACCCCTTTTAAACCTGCCTTGGACTGAGTGAGCGAATGCGGTGATACAGTGGAAGAAGATATAGTTCCCGTTGACGTTCCGATTTAAGTGTATTTATATACTATACAGCATACTACTTCTATGAAAATGTTCTAAAATCAATTGTTTAAAAAACAGATAGGATTGATACTTGCTTTTGAGAATCGATTCTTTTGATACAGAGGCAGTATCAAAAATATCGATACTTTAGGATCGATCCGCCCATCCCTACAAAGAAGTCTAAAAATTTTCAAGACTTAGAGCTTTTCTCTGGTCAGACTGTCATTTATTAGTTTTTTTAAAGGTCTCTATCAACATGCAAAGTAATTGATGCTTCCTGTTCGCCGGCGCCGGCAGCTCTGATGTTGTTCCTGATAGGAAAATAAAGCTGTGAAGGGATGGGATGGGAGGGGCTGATGAAAGAGGACAGGGATATAATGTGATCTCTGTCCAGTTCAGGGGCAGAAGGTGAGAAGAAGAAGAGCAGAAAGACGAGTGAACAAACTCACAACACACAACCTGGGAGCTTTTATACTATTCACTGCAGCAGTAAAGTCCAGGAGAAACATTCCAGGTATGAATATTCTACTTGTTTACATGTTTGTAGTTGAGTTTATTATATACTTTTAGTACTTTTCATAGTAATAATTACAGAAATGCATTATAACACAGAGAATAAATTATATATAACAGAGAAAAATGTTGTTTTAAATTTTTTTTCACCAAAATGTCAGATTATTTCAGTTGACTTGCTTTTCTCAAGTAGGAGTGTGTGTGTGTGTGTGTGTGTGTGTGTGTGTGTGTGTGCGTGTGTTGCTCATCATCATCATGAATCTCAGCTTACACCAGAAAGGTGTAACATGGGGCGTGACATTCCATATTTACAGCCAGAGAGACCTAGGTGATTCTCCACCATAGTTTCTGGTTTATTGTTTATCTCTAGACTAGGGGTTGAATTAACTCTAGACTAGGGCTTGACAGATTTTTTCCTTGTGATCACTACATTATCCTGATATCTGAATATTTGACTATGTGACTGCATGTGTTTTGGACTGCTGATATTCAGAATAAAATACTTAAAAGTACCATGAAAACATCAACACAGATTTGTTTAAAGAGAAGGGAGATTATTTTTACCACTCAAGAGATTCTTCTTAGCATAAAAAAGTAAATGAAATGTAATGGTATGTCAGAAGGCAGAGGTCAGTGTGCTGCAGGGAAGGAGAGGAGTTCATTTGACTAGACGACGTACCACAATATCCAGTATCCTCCTGATGATGTAATCATTTAAACCCCACCCCTTTTCAGCATCATGTCGCTCTGTGACACATTACTGGCTGCTCCAATGTTCACAAAACACCGAGCACATCACCGTTAACTGTACACAAGGTAAATAAACAAGGTAATGTTTAATAAAATGGGGTCTGGGATCCTGACACAAAACAGGAGGTTGTTTCTCTCATAAAGACCCGAGTGACTGGTCAGATATGAAACTTAGGTCAAACAAAGACAATGTTTATATCTTTCATAAGTAATAATGAGAAACCAATATCATTTCTAAACGTAAAAATATCTTTATTTACTTGTTCATTAATTTATTTATTTACAGACATGAATCATAAATGGGGTTTTGTTAGACTGTTCTTCTCAGGTCAGTGTTGTGTGCAATATAAGTTGTGTGTGTTTGTGTTTATAGCACAATCATTACAGACAGTGTGATCATTTAATTTTAGCTCCTAAGAAAATGTTTACTTATAGATAAAAAGTTGTGATATGTGTAAATTTGTGTGTTTATTTATGATCTAGCTGCAAGTTTATGGAATTAGCATTTTTGTCCTTTTGTGGTACTTTTTTTAACATTATAATGTTTCCCATAGTAGTTTGTGATATAATGGCATATATTCCTCATCACTATCACTTTGTAAATGAGAATAAAACCTGGAGTGAAGCTCAGACTTACTGCAGAGTGAAATACACTGATCTGGCAACCATCAACAACATAAGAGAGATAAAGAAGCTGAATCACACACTGATGAAGGAAAATGCAAAGAAAGCTTGGATTGGTCTACAGAGAGAGGGACCTGGGAAATGGCAGTGGTCTCTGGCAGACCAAACTTTCTACAGAGGCAGAGACACTTACAGAAACTGGAGGAGTGGAGAACCTAATGGTGGTGTGGCCTATCAGTTCTGTGCTGAGATGTATAAAAATGATGGAAAGTGGAATGATGTCAACTGTGTGTCATTAAAACATTTTGTATGTTATGAAGGTAGGAAATATTAATAAATATATAAATACATTTAATAAGTTTACAGTAATAAAATATTAAAAGTTTTAATTTTGTATTTGTTATTTTTCTTGATATTTGTTTTCTTTTGTTAGCACAAAAGGCAGAAATCTAATGTAGTCATTAATGAGCTATTCATTTTGCTTTTTCTTAGAAATGAACACAAACCCTAAATATGTAGTGATTAATGAGACAAAGAGGTGGTATGATGCTCAGATCTACTGTAGAGAGAAATACACTGACCTGGTCAGTGTGAGGAACCAAACTGAGAATGAGGAGATCTGGAGAGTGATTAATAGTTCATTGCTTACGAAAGCTTGGATCGGTCTGTTTAATGACTCCTGGAAGTGGTCAGATCAGAGTAACTCCTCATTCAGATACTGGAGCTCTGACAAACCCAGTGGAGGTTTGAACTGTTCTGCAGTGTCTGAGTCTGAGAAACGTTACTGGAGTGATGTGGACTGCACAGAAAAACTCCCGTTCATCTGCATTGAGAGTGAGTTACATTACACTCAACATCTCTGTTTATTTCTTAGTACACAGGATTACTCAACACCTTTTTTGTTGTGTTTTTGTGTTGTTTTGAAAGAATGTCCCTCTGATATATAACACTAGGTGCATTTACATAATCCGATCGTAACAGGACTAGAAGCACAATCAGATTAAAAAAGTGTCATGTAAACATATCAGTCGGATGGAATTTGCCACATCCGATTAAAATTTCAATCGGATGGTAAGGGGTGGTTTAAACCATTTTTAGTCCGAACGAGAGGACATGTAAACACTTAATCGGATGGAATATGTTCCTGGAAAGTTCTGCGCATGTGCAATGAAGCAAGAATGATATATGACGTACGGATGTTGTCGTAGGTAAAATGGAGGGCACTAAGCAAAACGGTGGGAATCCTGTTTTCATGGACTGTGCACATGTCAAAAGATCTAATCTGATTCTAATCATGTGTCATGTAAACGCTCATAACAATCTGATTACTTTATACCGCGTTCATGTAAACACTGCGATCTGATTGGTCAATCTGATTGAATTCAGTCCGATCTGATTAAAAAGTGTCCATGTAAACGTATCTACTGACCACAGAATTTCACACTGTATATACACTGTGTACACAATTATTAGGCAGGTTGTATTTTTGAGGATTAATTTCATTATTGAACAACTACAGTGGTCTCGGTTAATCCAAAATGTTAAAAAACCTCAAACCCGAATATTTAAGGACGTAAAAGTGAGGTTTTGGCTTTCTTTTTATTTATTAGTGTGCAGATTTATTATGCAACTAAATGAAAAACATCAAACTTCTCATCTCACTTGCTTTTCATCGTTTAAAGTTATAATAAACAAACAGCTCAAAATTTACAAATAAACATTTCTGACATTTCAAAAAAATAAATAAATCAGTGACCAATAAAGCCACCCTTCTTTTCAATGACACTCATTAGCCTTCCATTCATGGAGTTTCTTGATCTGTTGAGGATCAACTTTTTGTGCATCAGCAACCACAGCTTCCCAGACACTGTTCAGAGAGGTGTACTGTTTTCCTTCACTGTAAATCTATCGTTTAAGAAGAGCCCACATGATCTCAGTAGGGTTTAGGTCAGGTGAGGAAGGGAGCCATGTCATTATTCCTTATCATCGTAAGGCCTTTACTGGCTAGCCACGCAGTGGAGTACTTTTATGCATGCAGTGGAGCACTGTCTTATATAAATATCATGGCCTTCTTGAAAGATGCAGACTTTTTCTTGTACCACTGTCTTTTAAAAACTGTCTTTTTAAAAACTGGGAGTTGATTTTGAGTCCATCTGCAACCAGATAAGGTCCAACTAGCTCATCTTCAATAATACCAGCCCATACCTATCCACCTTGCTCCTTGATTCGAAGTGGAGCTCTGTGCCCATTACTGATCCACCCATGTGCCAATAAATCTGGTCTGTCAAGAGTCATTCTCATCCTATCAGTCTGAAGAACCGTAAAATCTGTCTTTAGATATTTCTAGGGCCAGTCGTGACATTTAAGCTTATGTGTCATGTTCTGTGGTGGTCAGGTTTCAGCCTTCCTTCCCTTGGCCCTGTCTCTGAGCACAGAACACTGTGTACTTCTGGGGACTCCAGGTAGGTTGCAGTTCAGGAAAATGACAGCACTGGAGGATAATGGGTTTCTTCACAAATCTTTAGTAGTTACTTTGCATCTTTTTTTCTCAACACATTTCTTGTGACCCTGTTGACTATTTGCAACAAAACATTTGATGGTTCTGTGATCATGCAGCAATATCAATCAATTTCAAGAGAGTTACATCCCTCTGAAAGAATTTTTGACTTTTCAGAGTCAGTTAATCTCTTTTTTGGCACATTTTGCCTGAGGAAAAAAGCTGCCTAATAATTATGCATACCTTGATATAGGGTTTTGATCTCCTTAGGCCACACCCTCCATCATTACACAAATATACTTCACCTGATATGATTAACTGCAATAAGCATTCATGTTTATACAGCTTGGACTTAGAATATATGCAAAAAAAATATTTAGTCAGAATACTCATTTGCCTAATAATTGTGCACACAGTGTATCTTTATATTTATAGACTGTGTAGATGCTTTTCCCTTATAGTTTCAGATAAGCTGATCTTGGTTAAGGAGAATCTGACCTGGAAAGAAGCTCTGAAATACTGCAGGAACCATCATCATGACCTGGTCTCAGTGCACACAGATCTGAACACATGTGGCTCGGCCTGTGTCACACCTGTGCTCTGGGCTTCTGGTACTGGGTGAATGGAGAGATGATCTGCTACCAGGACTGGGCTCCAGGCAATGGGACAGGGTTCGAAGACTGCAGCCATGAGGAGAGAACCGAAGCAGTGCAGTCTGGAGGAGAGCAGAAGTGGATCAGCCTGCCTCAGAGCGAAAAACTCAACTTCATCTGCTCTACCTATGAAGGTTAATTTGTGTGGTGTTTTTGTATGCATGCATTATGCCAGTAAGCTTTTCCTTATATTCTTTATATAAAAGAATATAAATATCATTTCTTTTATTTGAAGATTTGTTGTATTAAACTTAAAGACTGAAGACAAGCTGTGGTCCAACATCTGTATCCAACATCAGCTGATACACAGTACTGTCTCATTTATACTCTTCTACACATTATTATTATTATTATTATTATTATTATTATTATTATTATTGTATGCTCTTAATGCAGATATTTCATATTTTTAATGTTGTACTAAGTAAACTCCACTGTTTCCATAAAGCATGATCTGTAGTGTGTTACTGTAAAGAGGAGCCGCAGGCCACAGGAGTCGAATCCATAAGCGGATCTTTATTAATAATAATCACGCAGTCAAAAAACAAACATGAGTCAAAAACTGAAAAACCACTGGGACGAGAAAACAAAACTGAAAGCACAAAACGAAGCACGTAATCAGAGAAACAGGCAGGGTCATGCACGGAAATCAATATCGGAGGCAAGGCAAGAATCGGACATGGAAAACAGCCAAGGATAATACACAAAATCATTCTCAAACACAGAAACGCTCAGTAGGTCACGTGAGGACGATACTTCGCGTAAAACAATGCGTGCATGGGGTATTTATGTCCTTGGGAAACCAGTCAGAGAGTCACGTGAGCAATTAGTATTCTGGAGAGGGTTCGCATTCAGGTTGGGATGTTACATAGCCCCCCCTCTACAAACACCTCCCGGTGGTCTCCCCCGAGGGCGGGGGGCAGGACGATCTGGGTGAGCTGAGTGGAATTCCTCCATTAAGGAGGGGTCGAGGATGTCAGCAGAGTCCACCCAGGAGCGTTCCTCAGGACCATAGCCCTCCCAATCGACCAGATACCGTAGGCGGTTGCGGATGCGGCGAGAGTTCAGGAGGATACGTACTCGATAGGCCGGGGCCCCATCAATGTCCAGCGGGGGCGGAGGCTCATCCTGACTGGGGATGTTAGATGGGGGATCATAGGCAGGCTTAAGAAGAGAGACATGAAAGGTGAGAGAAATACGGTATGCGGGTGGCAGCTGTAAACGGTAGGAGACTGGGTTGACCTGGCGGATGATGGTGAATGGGCCGATGAAACGTGGGCTCAGCTTGTGACAAGGGAGCTGGAGCTTCAAGTTACGGGTAGATAACCAGACCTTCTGCCCTACCCTGTAGGTGGAGTGTGGACGGCGGCGGCAATCCGCCATATCTTTCTGCCATCTAATAGCCCTTTGTAACCAGACATGAGCTCTTTCCCATACCTCTTGGCTGCGTCTGGACCAGTCATCTACAGCGGGGACCGAGGAGGGCTCCCCAGACCAGGGAAACAATGGCGGTTGATATCCTAAGACACATTGGAATGGTGTGAGACCCATGGACGAGTGGGTGAGGGAGTTCTGGGTGTATTCGGCCCAGGGAAGAAACTCGCTCCAGTGGTGTTGTTGGCGACTACAGTAGGAGCGGAGAAACCTCCCAATTTCCTGATTAAGTCGTTCTACTTGGCCATTAGACTGAGGGTGGTACCCAGAACTCAAGCTCACGTTAATGCCCAGTTGAGAGCAGAAGGCCCGCCAAACATGTGAGGTGAACTGAGAGCCTCTGTCTGACACAATGTCCTCCAGGAGCCCGTAGTGACGGAAAACCTGGTGAAAGAGCATGGTTGCTGTTTCCATGGCTATGGGTAGTCCTTTGAGTGGTATTAGTTTGCAGGCTTTGGAAAACCGGTCAATGATGACTAGGATCGCAGTGAACCCATCCGAGGCCGGGAGATCCGTCAGGAAGTCCACCGCGATGTGCGACCAGGGACCGTGTGGGATGGGCAGTGGTTCAAGCAGACCCTTGGGAAGCTGGAGGCTAGTGCGTGACTGGGCACAGGTGGAGCAAGATCTCACATAATCCCCAACGTTGGAACTGAGAGAGGGCCACCAGAAACGGCGCTGGGTGAGTTCTGTGGTGCGGCGAATACCCAGATGGCCACTGCTGGGCGCCTCGTGCACCCACTGTAAAACTCTAGGACGAAGACTGACAGGCACATAAAGCTTGGTTGCAGGGCAGGCTGCAGGCGGAGCTTCCTCCACATGAGCTCTCCTGATTTCCTCCATTAGGTTCCATTGTACAGGGGCCAGGATAACAGAGGGTGGCAGAATGGGATCAGACTGAGATTGTGAGTCTTTTATCTCTACCTGGCGGTAGAGCGCGTCAGCTTTGCCGTTCTTGGAGCCTGGACGGTAGGTGACAGAGAAGTTAAAGTGGGTGAAGAAGAGGGCCCAGCGGGCCTGAAGGGGGTTGAGACGCTTGGCACCACGTAAATATTCGAGGTTACGGTGATCTGTGAGAACCAGAAAGGGGTGTCGTGCCCCCTCCAGCCAGTGGCGCCACTCTTCCAGGGCGGTTTTAATCAAGAGGAGTTCACGGTTGCCCACATCATAATTTGCCTCTGCTGGGGTTAGTTTCCTGGAGAAGTACGCACAAGGGTGGAGTTTCCTGGAATCTGGCTGGCGTTGTGACAGGACGGCCCCAATCCCTGAGCTGGAGGCGTCGACTTCCACGACAAAGGGGGTGTCTGGATCAGGATGGCGTAGGATCGGGGCTATGGTGAAACTGGTTTTGAGTTCTTTAAAAGCGGCATGTGCTCGGTCTGTCCATAACAGTCTCTTAGGCTTTCCTTTAAGAAGGGAGGTTAGCGGACCAGCGATCATGCTATAGTTCCTGATAAAGCTCCTGTAGAAATTAGCAAACCCCAGGAAGCGTTGTAAATCCTTAACTGTGATGGGTTCGGGCCATTCGGAGACAGCTCGGACCTTGGCTTGATCCATCTCCACCTTCCCCGGTGAGAGCACATAACCTAGGAAGGTGATGGTAGTACGGTGAAACTCGCATTTTTCCAACTTAGCATAGAGGTGATGCTGTAGAAGGCAGGACAGAATGAGGCATACGTGGTTGGTGTGGTCTTCGAGGGAGGAGGAGTAAATCAAAATATCATCAATATATGCAATGACAAATTTGTTTAACATGTCTCTGAAAATCTCATTAACTAGAGACTGGAACATGGCAGGGGCGTTCGTGAGACCATAGGGCATGACACGGTACTCGTAGTGTCCCCGGGTCATGTGGAATGCTGTCTTCCATTCATCCCCCTTCCTGATACGCACAAGATTGTAAGCGTTCCGTAAATCCAGTTTGGTGAAAATTGTGGCCCTTCGAAGTTGTTCCAGAGCTGCGGGCACCAGAGGGAGAGGATATGGGTAACGGATGGTGATGTTATTCAAGCCTCTATAGTCAATACAAGGGCGAAGACCTCCGTCCTTCTTTTCCACAAAAAAGAAACCGGCAGCAGCAGGTGATGTAGAGGGGCGAATGAACCCAGAGGCTAGTGGTTCCTCAATATAATCCTCCATGGCTTGGTTCTCTGGCAGTGATAGAGGGTAGATCCAGCTTTTCGGTGGCATGGCATTGGGTAGCAGTTCTATGGCACAATCCCAAGGACGATGCGGTGGAAGATGAGAGGCCCTCTCCTTACTGCGTAATTGGGTTCGGGGCTTTCTACTGTTGTAATGAAGCACGGACGTGGTGAGGTAGGAGAGAAACAATGGCACTGGCAGTGAAGAGACCAGTGTGTCAGTTCCCCGTCTCTCCAGGAAATGCAAGTCTCATGCTGTTGAAGCCAGGGTAGGCCCAAAACGATGGGGTTAGCAGGTGAGGAAATGACGAAGAACGTGGTCCTCTCATGGTGAAAAAGCCCGATTTGGAGGTCAAGAGGTTGAGTCTGACGGTAAAGGAATCCCTCCCCAATAGGTAGGTTGTTGATGGCCGTCACTCGTAGAGGAGGGATGCATGGTGTAGTGGGAAGGTGTAACTTCTCTACGAGGCCGCTATCGATGATGTTGACGGCCGCGCCAGAGTCTAGTAGCGCTGAGACAGGAAACATATGATCAGCATAGTGCAGTATGGATGATAAAGACACCTTAGCAAAGTTTTTAATCTCTCCCACCTGAGATGTGGTTGGTTTCTCAGGGCAGCGTGATACTTGATGACCTGGTTGACCACAGTAGTAGCACAGGCGCATGTCGGTACGGCGCTGGCATTCTTTCTCTGACACTCTGGCTCGACCCAGTTGCATGGGCTCAGAAGTATCTTCTGGGGCAGTTGGGACATCCTGGTAGTGCCGTGGCGGAAGACGAGAGGAAGGAGTGACACGGTGCTGGCATCGCAGGTTGTCGAGTCGGATCGCCATTCCGATGAATTGGGACAGCGTGGTGTTTGGATCTCGGCAAGCCATTTCCGCCTGTAGAGCTGGGTTCAAACCACCTCTGAAATTGGCCAGGAGAGCTGTATCATTCCACCCGGATTGGGCTGCGAGGGTACGAAATTTTATGGCATAATCAGCAGCGCTATCCGGGCCTTGGTGTAACTCCATCAGCTGCACAGAAATGTCCTTGCCCCCTGCTGGATACTCAAAAACCTTGCGGATCTGACCAGCGAAATAGTCGGCCGAAGTCTTGATCTGTGGATCTGCATCCCACACTGCTGATGCCCAGTCCAGAGCTCTGCCCGTGAGGAGAGACAGCATGAACGCGCACTTGGTTGTTTCGCTGCTATATAATTCTGGCTGATGCGCAAAGAAATTATCACACTGGCGAAGAAATCCCCGGCAACAATCAGCTGATCCATCAAATTTTTCTGGCAGCGCCATTTGATGAGTAAACTACGTGCAGCAGGAGCAGGTGGCTGAGAAACAGGAGGAGCAGCGTTCGATACCTGGGCTTGAGGCTGTCGTTGTTGCAGCTGCGCATTGGCGGCCTGTAGTTCCGCGAGCTGGTCTTGATATGCGTGGATCATATGTCCTTGGCGGACGATAGTGGCGTGTAATTCCGCTGGATTCTCAGCTGGCGAAGTATCCTGTAAAGAGGACCCGGAGGCCGCAGGAGTCGAATCCATAAGCGGATCTTTATTAATAATAATCACACAGGCAAAATCGCAGTCAAAAATCAAATGTGAGTCAAAAACCGAAAAACCACTGGGACGAGAAAACAAAACCGAAAGCACAAAATGAAGCACGTAGTCAGAGAAACAGGCAGGGTCATGCACGGAAATCAGTATCGGAGGCAAGGCAAGAATCGGACATGGAAAACAGGCAAGGATAATACACAAAATCATTCTCAAACACAGAAATGCTCAGTAGGTCACGTGAGGACGATACTTCGCGTAAAACAATGCGTGCGTGGGGTATTTATGTCCGTGGGAAACCAGTCAGTGAGTCACGTGAGCAATTAGTATTCCAGAGAGGGTTCGCGTTCGTGTTGGGATGTTACAGTTACCTATATTACACTTACTTGTTTTATTAATAGAGGGTTTATGGGTAATTAAGGTGGAATATATTTACGTGTTAAATGGACCACAGTGTGTTTGGTTTGCACATTGAATTGTTTTTAAAGTTCTTTCTCAGAATAGGGAACTGTACCATACTCAGCTCATTTATACCCATGCAGGAAGCAGAATTACATGTTGATTTCTATACTTGGGATTTCTGGTCACTTGCTTCTTTAAAGTGTAAGAATATGGACTGTAATCACTGCTTCCAGTTAGGTTTCCTGTTAAATAAAAATAAATTTCAAGTATGTGTTTTAGTTCATCTCTGTGTTTTGTGTTCCACTTCAGAAACATAGACACAAAGATGAAGGGCTAAAAGTTGGGGTCATGTTTAAAGTTGTCACTTTGGTCATAATTCGATTTGTTTAGTATCAAACTAAAACCAGCTTCACTAAATAGAAATTCTCATATTTTTGTTTCATTCATTCATTTATGATCCAAGAGGGAAAGTGTGAGGAAGAATAATCTCAGGCACTAGTTTGGTTCAGTCAACAGTTAATCATGTCCTGAGGTTTAAACCCACATTTTTCCACTGATTAGAACAGAAGGTTAAACTGTTCACCTAGCACCCACATTTACATTTGTGTATTCAGAGCCTCATGCCATTCAGGTTAATCTTGTCTACATCTATAGAGCTTATTACCTGTTTAGTGATTCGGACTATAATCTAAACACAATATTGTACAATATTACTAATAAATTATTAAAATCATTTTCAGTTAATCAATTACTAAAAACATTTATTACTAACAAAAGTTTAAATACACTCAGCTAGTTTGTGCTCATAGTATGAATGGAATATTGCATTGAGATGGGCAAAAATGGGCACTGGAATGATGAAGACTGTGAAATGTTAAATCTTTGTGTATGTTACAAATCTCGTAGACATTAATAAAAAGTAAAAAGCCCTAGTATCATTACAGTTAAAAAAAATAAAAGTCTATGAATCGATTCCTGTTATTTATTTTCTGTGACTTTCTTTTTTTTGTTGATGTTCTTTAGATGGCAGAAAAGACAGATATCTAATTTAGCCCTGAATAACTAATTTAGAATGTATATTAATTTCTAACATAAAAGGTATTAGATGCTTAATGATAAAAAAATGCTTAGATTTAGTTTAGAGGGAAATACAACGACCTGGTCAGTGTGAGGAGCAGAACAGAGAATGAGGAGATCTGGAGAGTGATTCAAAGTTCATCATTTATGTGTGTTTGAATCGTTCTGTTGAATAACTCCTGGAAGTGGTCAGATCAGAGTATGTCCTCATTCAAATACCGAAGCTCTGACCGCCTGAATAATACTTATTTGTATAGCACTTTTAACAATGGACATTGTCTCAAAGCAGCTTTACAGAATATAAGAAACACAGTACAAAAGTCCAAATGTTAGACAAAATCATCCCTAGTGAGCAAGCCTGAGGCAACTGGTCAAGGAAAAACTCCCTTAGATGGTAAGAGGAAGAAACCTTGAGAGGAACCAGTCACAAAAGGGAACCCGTCCTCATTTGAGTGACACTGGAGAGTGTGTTTGTAAATTATTATAAACACCGGATAATGCGATTACGAACAATGTCCTTTCTACAGTCAGTTGGAGTTGTGATGCAGATACATATGTAGAATGTTATTTTCTGTATTGATTAGGAGGTTGTTGTCCTCAAAGTCCACATGGGGTTGGCATCTTCTCTTCGAATACCTGAAGTCTTCATGAAGCAGAATCCAACTGGAGCTGGTCCATCTCTGGTCGCCTCGGGATACTCACAGTGTTGGCCTCTTCTCACTGAAGGTACAAAATCTTCAAGAAACTGAACACAGTTGAAGCTGCCATAATCTGTAGGGGCCTCGGGATAGGAAAAAAGGGAAACAAGGGGAAATAAATATTAGCAAGCACTAGATGATAATGTGCATTTGATCAGATGTACTGGAGCACAAGTTTATGGGGTATATTATTTGAATGCCTGGCTAAAGAGATACACTATATTGCCAAAAGTATTCGCTCACCTGCCTTGACTCGCATATGAACTTAAGTGACATCCCATTCCTAATCCATAGGGTTCAATATGACGTCAGTCCACCCTTTGCAGCTATAACAGCTTCAACTCTTCTGGGAAGACTGTCCACAAGGTTTAGGAGTGTGTTTATGGGAATTTTTGACCATTCTTCCAGAAGCACATTTGTGAGGTCACACACTGATGTTGGACGAGAAGGCCTGGCTCTCAGTCTCCGCTCTAATTCATCCCAAAGGTGTTCTATCGGGTTGAGGTCAGGACTCTGTGCAGGCCAGTCAAGTTCATCCACACCAGACTCTGTCATCCATGTCTTTATGGACCTTGCTTTGGTCACTGGTGCACAGTCATGTTGGAAGAGGAAGAGGCCAGCTCCAAACTGTTCCCACAAAGCTGGGAGCATGGAATTGTCCAAAATGTCTTGGTATGCTGAAGCATTCAGAGTTCCTTTCACTGGAACTAAGGGGCCAAGCCCAGCTCCTGAAAAACAACCCCACACCATAATCCCCCCTCCACCAAACTTTACACTTGGCACAATGCAGTCAGACAAGTACCGTTCTCCTGGCAACCGCCAAAACCAGACTCGTCCATCAGATTGCCAGATGGAGAAGCGCGATTCGTCACTCCAGAGAACGCGTCTCCACTGCTCTAGAGTCCAGTGGCGGCGTGCTTTACACCACTGCATCCGACGCTTTGCATTGCACTCGGTGATGTATGGCTTGGATGCAGCTGCTCAGCCATGGAAACCCATTCCATGAAGCTCTCTGCGCACTGTTCTTGAGCTAATCTGAAGGCCACATGAAGTTTGGAGGTCTGTAGCGATTGACTCTGCAGAAAGTTGGCGACCTCTTCACACTATGCACCTCAGCATCCGCTGACCCCGCTCCGTCAGTTTACGTGGCCTACCACTTCGTGGCTGAGTTGCTGTCGTTCCCAAACACTTCCACGTTCTTATAATACAGCTGACAGTTGACTGTGGAATATTTAGGAGCGAGGAAATTTCACGACTGGATTTGTTGCACAGGTGGCATCCTATCACAGTTCCACGCTGGAATTCACTGAGCTCCTGAGAGCGACCCATTCGACCCATGTGGCGTCATAATGATGGTATAGAGGTGGATTAATTCAGGAAGGACACCAGTTAAGGCCTAGGTGTGAAATGCCCGGCCCTGCACTGCTAAAAGTGAGAGTCAGAAGGTGACAGACAATGAAGGCTTCCTGGGACATAAAGTGTCAAACCACTTCACAGTCAGCAAACCCGAGCAACAAGTGAAGGTTATTTGGTAGTACCTCAAGTAGCAAAGGCTACAGCAGGGGACAGAGCTTTTTTCTTTCAAAACCCCACAGTTATGGAACAGCCTTCCAATTAGTGCATTCTGGTCTAATTCGATCTTGTTTATGCTCCTACTGGAACATCCAGACAGTAAGGCATTACAATAATCCAACATAGAGGTAACAAAGCATGAGCCAGTATAGGTCAATGACCAGGACCAGTACTGTCTCTGTGCTATGATGAGGCCTAAATCCTGACTGATACATTTCATGAATGTTACTCCTATGTAAGTATGAACATAACTGCTGTGTTACAGCCTTTTCTAGGATCTTGGAGATAAAGGGCAGGTTTGATATTGGCCTATAGTTGGACAGCTGATATGGCTCGACGTCCATTTTTTTAATTAGGGGATTGATAACCGCTAGCCTAAAAGATTTATGCACATAGCCAGTTCTAACGGAAGAATTTTTAATTTTTAGAAGGGGTTCAATAGCTACTAATATATTTAAAAAAACATGGGTAAGGAATCTAGTATGCAGGTTGAATGTTTTGAAGATGAAATTAGTGAAATTAGATCAGGCTCTTGCAGTGGAGTAAAGCATTCTAAGCTCTGATCAGAAATATTTATATTATCTAAAGGATTATCTATCAAATAGTTTGGGTCTAAATTAATAGTCTGAAGTTTTTTTCCTGATATCATAAATTTTTCCATTGAAAAAATTTCTGAAGTCATTGCTGCTACATATAGATGGTGTGCACTTTTCTACAGTGGTTTTACTCCTAGTTAGTTTTGCTACAGTACTAAATAAAAATTTAGGATTGTTTTTGTTATCTTCGATTAGGGCAGAGAGATGCACTGATCTAGCAGCACTAAGAGAATTTTTGTAGCTCAGAAGGCTTTCCTTCCACCCTAACTGAAATATTGCCAATTTAGTTTGACACCATTTATGTTCTAGTTTCTAAACTGATTGTTTTAAAGCTCGTGTGTGGTCGTTGTACCAGAGTGTAAGTGAAGCTACAGTATCTAGGGTGTTGTGAAACAGTAAAGTCCAGGTAATCAGTCACCCTATCAAGTTGTGTGGGGTCAGTCTAAGGCACATTTTAAATAAAACAAGATAGTGGTCTGAGATAGCTTCCTGACTGTGGGAGAGTGACTGTGTTTTCTATATTTAAGCAGAATGTTAGAATGAGATCCAGAATGTGACCTCCATTATGAGTGGGTCCTATTACATTTTTTACATTTTGATTAATCTAAGATGGATACAACTGCTGTTCTCCGAGGATCTTCTGATTTATCAAAATGAATGTTAAAGTCTTCTATGTTTAATGCTTTGTCTAAAGAAACAACAAGGTTTGAAATGAAATCTGAGTAAATTTACTGAGGAAGTCAGAATTTGGACCTAGGGGTCTGTAAATAACAATTATTGGAATTGACTCTGTGAACTTATTTTTTTAGTGACTACATAAGTTAGGTTATAGGTGTGGCACCTAGCTTATTATCATGAATAACTGTTACACCTCCTCCCCTGCCTGTTAGACATGGTTGATGTAGATAGCTATAACCAGGTGGACAAGCTTCATTTAATGCTATGTACTCGTTTTGTTTAATCCATGTTTCTGTTAAACAAAGAGCACTAAACTCCTGATTAGTAATCAGTTCATTAATAATAAGTGCTTTAGATGAAACAGATCTTATATTTAACAGTCCTAGCTTCAGATCAAAGGTGCTGGCTGTGCATTCACTATCATCTAGTTTTATGTTAATCAGGTTACTAAAGCTAATTTTCTGATTGTTAAAACATTTTTGTTTAGCTCGGGGAACAGACACAGTGTCAATGTTATGAACCCTGAGTGACGACTCTTTGCAGCTAGCAGACGGTCAGATTAGCATGCTTGTCTGCTCCCTGGCCCTGGCTCTGGACTGTCACTGATTAACTAGACCTGCTCTAAGACTATGTGCTATGCTGGAAGAAATGAGAGCAGCACCTTCCCAAGTGGAATAGACACCGTCCCATCCTAAGAGGCCAGCCTTGCCCTCAAATGAGATCCAATTATCTATGAAGCTCATATTGTCTTCAGCGGGTGCTTCACTGAGGAGAGCAAACCTGTTGGACATGTGATGTGGAGAGGAGTGGTACTCCCGTGGGCCAGCTTAAGCATTAGGTCTGGCTTTGAGACTATTCATCACCCATTTGCCCCGCTGTGAGGGCTCTAATGCCAGAGTTGGGGGGTTACTAACTCTACCTAAGGCACCTCTACCTCTACCATCTGGAATTCCTCCTACAGACACTACACTACTCTCACTATCACTAAACCTCTCTAGTGTCTGGATGCACACCTCTGAAGCTAATATCTTCTTCTAATATCCTTCCACCTCTTAGTGCATGTTAACTGAAATATCCTTCCAATTTTGTTAACCCTTTATGGTCTGGGTTACATAAGCATTATCACTAAGTTCTCATTCACCACCCTAGAAATTCAGATGCATTTTTATAAAATGGCAATATTTGCACTTTTGTGGTCCTGAAACTATCTTAAAAATATTTTTTTTTTTTTTGTTAATAAAAAGTAAAAAATTATCATTAAAGTAATGAAAAATGTGGAGGATTGAATTGTGTTAAATATTTTCATTCATTTAAAACATTTACTGTTTTTGTCAAAGTTCTTTCGATGGCTGAAAAGACAGAAATCTAATTTAGCCTTGAATAAGTTATTTAGGGTGTATATTTTTTCCAGAAAAAAACAAACAAACTGTAAAACTTGCTTAAAGATTAATGAGAAAAAAAAGCTCGTATGGTGCTCAGATCTACTGCAGAGAGAAATATACCAACCTTGTCAATGTGAGGAACCAAACTAAAAATATTAAGATTTGGAGAGAGATTCAAAGTTCATCATTTTTGGGTGTTTGTATCGGTCTTTTTTTCATTCAAATACTGGAGCACTGACCTCCTGAAAAATACAGATGGTTTGGAGAAGTGTGCTGCAGTGAGTATAACTGAGAAAAAGGAGAATATTACCTGGAACAATGACAGCGAAAGACACAACTTCTCTACCTATGAAGGTTAGTCAGTCACACTTTCAAAACTGGAACTTAAATCAAGTCAAGCCAAGAGGTTTTTATTGTCATTTCAACCAGATATAGCTAATGCAGTACATAGTAAAAAAAGGAGATAATGTTTCTCCAGGACCCTGGTGCTACAAAACAACATAACAACATAGAGCTACAAAACAACACAGAGCTAAGGAGAGAAAGTAAGTTGTCCTAGCTACATAAAGTACAACATGTGCAACCTGGTGCATACAGTACAGGACAAAAGACATTACAAACAGACAATACAACACAAAACAGTACAGGACAGATACACAAAATATACAACAGACAGAATTACGGCAAGTGCAAAGTAAAAGAACTGTAAACAAGATGGTTCTTTTAAACATATACAATTTTGTATAGCAGCAGTTGGTGGCAGTTTTAAATGTGCAGAACAGCAAAAGCAGCAATTGAATAATTGAATAATGTACAAAAACAGCATGTAAACACTTATAATATGGGTGGAGTTATAGACATGTATGTGTTGAGTCTTGAGATCAGATCAAACAGTTGAGTGAGTGAGTGAATGAGTGAGTGTGTGTATGTGTGTGCGTGTGTGTTTGTGTGTGTGTGTGTGTGTGTGTGGGATCATCATAAAATCTGCTGTTGGCATTGTGGAGGCAGCTTGTGGTGTAAATTTCCGTGATAGAGGTAAGAGAGACTCCAATGATCTTCTCAGCTGAGTGACCAGGTGAAGTTCTCCACCAGATGAACGCCAAGGAATTTGGTGCTCTCACTCTGTTCTCTCCTATTCAACAACCATCTCTTTTGTTTTGTCAACATTCAGAGACAGGTTGTTGGCTCTACACCAGGCTGTTAGCTGTTGCACCTCCTCTCTGTATGCTGACTCCTCGTTCTTGCTGATGAGACCCAACACGGTTGTGTGATTGGCGAACTTGATGATGTGATTCGAGCTGTGCACTGCTGTCAGTAAAGTGAACAGCAGTGGGGAACAGCTGAGAGGCCCCAGTGCTCAGTGTGGTGGTGCTGGAAATGCTGTTCTCGATCTGGACTGACTGACTTCTCAATTAGGTGCTGAGGGATGATTGTATTGAAAGCTGAACTGAAGTCTATGAAAAACATTTGTACATATGAGTTCTTATTGTCCAGTTGGGTGAGGGCCAGATGCAGGGTTGTGCTGATGGCAGTGTCTGTGAGCGGTGTGCACGATACGCAAACTGCATGGGGTCCAGTGAGGGTGTTAGCTGCGTCTTGATGTACCTCGTGACGAGTCTCTCGAACACTTCATCATGATGGGTGTGAGTGCAACAGGATGATAGTCATTGAGGCAGGAAACCATAGACTTCTTCAGCATGGAGTCAATGATCATTGTCTTGAGGCACCTAGAAACAACGGTGGTGCACAGGGAAATGTTGAAGATGTCAGTGAAGACATTGCTAGCTGTTCTTCTGGGAGGGAGGTGTCACTGTCACAGGCAGGTGAAGTTGTCTTGTAGTTAGTGATTGTCTGGATGCGCTGCCACATGCACCAGGTGTCTCCCCTGTCCTGAAAGTGTCTGTGGATTCTCTCGGCGAGTGTGTGCTTCACCTCTCTGATGGCTCGGGACAGTTTGGCCCTTGTTGTTTTTAAGGCCGTCTTGTCCCCTGAAATAGTGGTGCTAATTATGGAGAAACAGGAAATAAGTGTGATTGATGAGTGAATGTATAAAAAAAAATCATGTGACGTGCAGGGGCTGATGGGTAGTGTAGTTCTGCAATATACTGCATCACTATGACAAAAAGATTAAACCAATGACACTGCATCATGTTATTTCAACTGTCTCTGACCAGCTATGGAATTTATGCAAATGTTTGTTTACAAAGCCTCATATTCATAAACACACAGCTAGCTGCACCTCATTCAAATAATATGAAGCATAATGAACTTCCTGTTGCTAAGTTTGAAAATGGTCAGTTCCTTGGAAAGAGACAGGTCTGAACCTGTGACACAACTGATCCTGAGATAACTGATTCTCGGCCAGTATGAAAAACTGAGAGAAAATATAGGAGAAGGAACACATAACACATATGCAGTGTGTGATCATTATAATCATCATTTTGCCAACATCACTTTGATAACATTCAATTGACAAATAAAAAAAATAACATTTTCAAGACTTTTGTCAAACATTTGTCAGACGGTCATTTATTAGTTTTTTTTTTTTTAAAGGTTTCTATCCTCATGCAAATTAATTGATGCTTCATGTTCGCTGGCACCGACAGATCAGATGTTGTTCCTGATAGGAAAATAAAGCTGTAAAGGCAGAGGGATGGGAGGGGTTGATGAAAGAGGACAGGGATATAATGTGATCTCTGTCCAGTTCAGGAGCAGAAGGTGAGAAGAAGAAGAGCAGAAAGACGAGTGAACAAACTCACAACACACAACCTGGGAGCTTTTATACTGTTCACTGCAGCAGTAAAGTCCATGAGAAACATTCCAGGTATGAATATTCTACTTGTTTACATGTTTGTAGTTGAGTTTATTATATACGTCTAGTACTTTTCATAGTAATAATTACAGAAGTGCATTATAACACAGAGAATAATATATATATAACAGAGAGAAATGTTGTTTTAAATATATTTTTCACCAAAATTATTAATATTAATTATTAATAATTACAAGATTATTTCAGTTGCCTTGCTCAAGTCTGAGTGTGTGTGTGTGTGTGTGTGAGTGTGTAAACTCTATTTCTCATCCCAGCATGACTCCCAGCTTAATTTCCCAGTTAAAGTTCACTGTTGCTATTTTCTTTGGATCCAAGGCAATTTTGTTCACATTTTCTCTATCCTGATATTTTTATTGTCATAAATGAAGGCATTTGTTGGGATGTACTGTACGTGTAGCAGAAAGGTGTAACATGGGGCACGACATTCCATATTCACAGCCGGAGAGACCTAGGTGATTCTCCACAATAGTTTGTGGTCTGTTGTTTATTTATTCCCTGTGATCACTATATTAGCCTGATATCTGAACATGTGACTGCATGTGTTTTGGACTGCTGATATAATAATAATAATAATAATAATAATAATAATAATAATAATAATAATAATAATAATAATAATAATACAGTAATAAAATACTTAAAAGTACCATTGATCTTTTCATGGTACTTTTAAGTATTTTATTACTGTATTATTATTATTTGTTTAATAAAATAATGCACAGATTTGTTTAAAGAGAAGGGAGATTATTTTTACTTCTCAAGAGATTCTGCTTAAAATAAAAAAGTAAATGAAATGTAATGGTATGTCAGAAGGCAGAGGTCAGTGTGCTGCAGGGAAGGAGAGGAGTTCATTTGACTAGACAACGTACCACAATATCCAGTATCCTCCTGATGATGTAATCATTTAAACCCCACCCCTTTTCAGCATCATGTCGCTCTGTGACACATTACTGCCTGCTCCAATGTTCACAAAACACCGAGTACATCACCTTTAACTGTATACAAGATAAATAAACAAGGTAATGTTTAATAAAATGGGATCTGGGATCCTGACACAAAACAGGAGGTTGTTTTTCTCATGAAGACACGAGCGACTCACAAGCAACTGTCAGATATGATAGATAGATAGATAGATAGATAGATAGATAGATAGATAGATAGATAGATAGATAGATAGATAGATAGATAGATAGATAGATAGATACAACTTTATTGTCATTGCAAAGTACAGGTACATAGCAACGAAATGCTGTTTAGCATCTACCAGAAGTGCAGATAGTAGAAATTGTGCAAATGAACAAGATAAAATATAAAGGTAAATATGTAAATATGTACATCGATAAATAAATAAGGCTATTTCAGAGTGTGTATAGAAAAGTATGTGCAGGTAGTATTTACAGCAGATAAAGTGACAGGTGTAATTATAATTGTGCTAAAAAAAAATGTGTGCATTATGTACAATGTATGTACAAAAGTAACAGATAATATAACAGTGAATATACAGATAGTATATGGTATGTATTAATAAAGTATATATAAATGTATATGAATAGATAGACAGATAGATAAGAAAAACTAGGTGTATCTATGAAATGGACAATACGTACATTAATTATATTACACAGTGAGACAATATATTATATATTATATATAATATATGAATCTTAGGACAATCAAAGACAATGTTTATTTTTAACAATGACTTACATATCATATCTAAATGCAAAAATATCTTTATTTATTTGTTCATTTATTAATTTATTTACAGACATGAATCATAAATGGTGTTTTGTAATCCTGTTCTTCTCAGGTCAGTGTTGTGTGCACTATAAGTTGTGTGTGTTTGTGTTTATTGCACAATCATTACAGACAGTGTGATCTCAATCCAATAATATAAGTGTGTGTTTATTTATGAGAATTTAGATGCATGTTCATGCAATTTGTATTTTTGTTCTTTTGTGGTTCTTTTTTTTTACATTAATATGTTGCTCACAGTGGTATGTGGTATAGGAGCATATATTCCTCATCGCTACCACTTTGTGAATGAGAATAAAAGCTGGAGTGAAGCTCAGACTTACTGCAGAGAGAAATACACTGATCTGGCAACCATCAACAACATGAGAGAGATGAAGAAGCTGAATCACACACTGATGAAGGAAAATGCAAAGAAAGCTTGGATTGGTCTACAGAGAGAGGGACCTGGGAAATGGCAGTGGTCTCTGGCAGACCAAACTTTCTACAGAGACGGAGACACTTACAGAAACTGGAGGAGTGGAGAACCTAATGGTGGTGTGGCCTATCAGTTCTGTGCTGAGATGTATAAAAATGATGGAAAGTGGAATGATGTCAACTGTGTGTCATTAAAACCTTTTGTATGTTATGAAGGTAAGAGATGTTAATAATAAAAAAAATATGTTATATAAAGTTACAGTAATGAAAAATCTTTTAGTTTTGTATTTTTTTTTTAGTATTCTGTTATTTTTCTTTTGCAATTTCTTGTTAAAGTTCTTTTACTGGTCACAAAAGGCAGAAATTGTAGTCATGAATGAGCTATTCATTGTGCTTTTTTTCAGAAAATAATGCAAACACTAAATATGTAGTGATTAAAGAGACAAAGAGCTGGTATGATGCTCAGATCTACTGCAGAGAGAAATACACTGACCTGGTCAGTGTGAGGAACCAAACTGAGAATGATGAGATCTGGAGAATGATTAATAGTTCTGTGGGTGGGGTTTGGATTGGTCTGTTTAATAACTCCTGGAAGTGGTCAGATCAGAGTAACTCCTCATTCAGATACTGGAGCTCTGACAAACCCAGTGGAGGTTTGAACTGTGCTGCAGTGTCTGAGTCTGAGAAACGTTACTGGAGTGATGTGAAGTGCACAGAAAAACTCCCGTTCATCTGCCATGAGAGTGAGTTACATTACACTCAACATCTCTGTTTATTTCTTAGTACACAGGATTACACAACACCTTTTAGTTATGTCTTTTTGAAAGAATGTCCCTCTGATATATAACACTGTGCAGAATTTCATACTGCATATATTACAGACTGTGACGATGTTGGAATGCATATTTCTGGTATGTTTATTCCCTTGTATATTCAGATAAGCTGATCCTGATTAATGAGACTCTGACCTGGAAAGAAGCTCTGAGATACTGCAGGAACCATCATCATGACCTGGTCTCAGTGCGCACTGAGGAGATGCAGCTCTGCGTGAAGGAAGTGGCTCAAAACACCTCCACTGAACACGTGTGGCTCGGCCTGCGTCACACCTGCGCTCTGGGCTTCTGGTACTGGGTGAATGGAGAGATGATCTGCTACCAGGACTGGGTAGGGACAGGGACTCCAGGCAATGGGACAGGGTTCGAAGACTGCAGCAATAAGGAGAGATCAGGAGCAGTGCAGTCTGGAGGAGAGCAGAAGTGGATCAGCCTTCCTCAGAGCGAAAAACTCAACTTCATCTGCTCTACCTATGATGGTTAGTCACAGTGTTTTTGTATGCAAGTGTTTTAATGCGCTTTTTCAATATTGCAATTAAAATTGTTTCTTTGTCTTTGAAGATTTGTTTTATTAAATATGAAGACTGAAGACCAGCTGTGGTCCAACATCTGTATCCAGCATCAGCTGATCTACAGTTCTGTCTCATTTATACTATTCTACACATTATTATTATTATTATTATTATTATTATTATTATTATTATTATTATTATTATTATTATTATTATTGTATCCTCTTGATGCAGATGTTTCATCATATTTTTAATGTTGTGTTAATTTGTGTCTACATACAGCATGGTCTGTAGTATGTTACCTATTATTAATAGAAGGTTTATGGTTAATTAAGGTGGGATATATTTACCTTGTTGTTTAGACTACAATGTGTTTGGTTTTGCACATTTAATTGTTTTTTAAATTCTTTCTCAGAATAGGGAACTATACCATACTTAGTTCATTTACCCATGCAGGAAGCATTATATGTTGATGATTTCTATAGCTGGGATTTCTGGGTGCTTGCTTCTTTAATGTGTAAGAATATGGACTGTAATGACTGCTGACAGTTAAGTTTCCTATCAAATAAAAATACATTTCAAGTATGTGTTTCAGTTTATCTCTGTGTTTTGTGTTCCACTTCACAAACATACACACAAAGATGAAGGACTAAAACTTAGGGTCATGTTTAAAGTTGTCGCTTTGGTCATAATTTGATTTGTTTAGCATCAAAGTAAAATCACCTTCACTAAATAGAAATTCCCATATTTTTGTCACTTTGATGGTTTCATGCTCCAAGAGGGAAATTGGGAAGAAGAAGAATCTCAGGCACTAGTCTCGTTCAGTCAACAGTTAATCATGTCCTGAGATTTAAACCCACATTGTTCCACATATTAGAACAGAATGTTAAACTGTTCACCTAGCACCCACATTTACATTTGTGTATTCAGAGCCTCATGCCATTCAGGTTAATCTTGTCCACATCTATACCGCTAATTATAAATTTAGTGATTTGGATTATAATCTAAACACAACATTGTACAATATTAATTAACAATTATTAAAATCGTTTTGTAATAGTCAGTGTTGCATGTCCTGTTTTTAGAGCTATTGCTCTAATAATCTGTAACTGAACATTTCAGCTAATCACGTCAGAAAATTTCCATTAATCCTGAGCTCAGGATCAAACCAGGGAGCTTAAAATTCACATTTTGAATCCGGGGCTTATCACTCTTTCTGACTAAGAATTAAAAGTAATATAAAATTAAACATTATCGCTAAGATCACATTCAACACCTCATAAATTCAGATGCATTTTAAAAATTATGTTTTTTATACTGTATTATGTTGCTGCTCACGGTACCAATGGCATACTGTGTTGAGATGGACAAAAATGGCCACTGGAATGATGAAGACTGTGAGATATTAAATCCTTGTGTATGTTATGAAGGTAATTGATGTTTATATAAAGTAAAAAACCCTTAATATCATTACAGTTATAAAAAATATCTATTGATCGAATCCTGTTATTTGTTTTCTGTGACTTTCTTCTTCTTCTTTTTTTTTTGTCCACGTTCTTTAGATGGCAGAAAAGACATATGTTTGGATCGGTCTGTTTAATGACTCCTGGAAGTGGTCAGATCAGAGTATGTCCTCATGGAAATACTGAAGCTCTGACCGGGTGAATAATACAGTTGATATGGAGAAGTGTGCTGCAATGAGTATAATTGAGAAAAAGGAGAATCCATTTCAGTTCAATTCAGTTGTATTTGTATAGTGCTTTTAACAATGGACATGTTCTCAAAGCAGCTTTACAGAACATGAGAAACATAGTACAAAAGTCCAAGATTGATGTTAGACAAAATCATCCCTAGTGAGCAATCCTGAGGCAACTGTGGCAAGAAAAAACTCCCTTAGATGGTAAGAGGAAGAAACCTTGAGAGGAACAGACTCTAGGAACCTGTCCTCATTTAAATGACACTGGAGAGTGTGTTTGTAAATTATTATAAACTCTGAGAATGAGATTATGAATAATGTCCTTTCCACAGTCATTTGGATTTGTGTGATGCAGATACAGTATATGTAGAATGTTATTTTCTGTATTGATTAGGAGGTTGTTGTCCTCAAAGTCCTGGCATCTTCTTTTCGAGTGCCCGAAATCTTCATGAAGCAGAATCCAACTGGAGATGGTCCATCTCTGATTGCCTCGGGATACTCGCAGGGTTGGCATCTTCTCACTGAAGGTCCAAAATCTTCATGAAGCGAAACACAATTGGAGATGGCATAATTTCTAGATGCCTCAGAATAGGTAAAAAAGGAAAACAAGTGGAAATGAATTAGTGTAGCTGATGTTCATAATATTAGCAAACACAGGATGATAATGTGCATTTAACTAGATGTTTTGGAGCACAAGGTTATGGGGTGTATTTTTTATCCTTTATCTACGTTTAAACTGGGAAACTGTGTCTGAGCCCCAAACACTGTCACACACTGTCACACACTGTCAGGAATGCTATTCCAAAGTTTAGGAGCTAAATAAAAAAAACGATCTACCCCCTTTAGTAGACTTGTTCTGGGAACTACCAGAAGACAGAAGTTTTGTGATCTCATGGAGCCTTGTAGATAATTAGCAATAGTTTGTAATCAATTCTAAATTTAACAGGTAGCCAGTGCAGGGATGATAATATTGGGGTTATATGTTCATATTTTCTTGATCTGGTAAGAACTCTCATAGTAAGAACGATGGCTGCATTCTGGACTAACTGTAGCTTGTTTATTGAAGATGCAGGACAATCACCTACTAGTGTATTACAATAGTCCAGTCTGGAGGTCATGAATGTATGAACTAGCTTTTCTGCATTAGATACAGATAAGATGTTTCTTAGCTTGGCAGTATTTCTTAGGAGGAAAAAGGTTGTTTTTGTAATATTGGAGATATGGTTTTCAAAGGAAAAGTTCCTGTTTAATATTGTGCCCAGGTCTTTCACTGTCAATCTAGTAGTAATAGTACATCCTTCTAAATGCAATTTGAATTGTGAGAGTTCTGTGTGCTGGTTTTTGGACCAATAAGTAATGTCTCTGTCTTTTCAGGATTTAATAATACAAAACAGTTCATCTAATCTTTTATATCTTTAAGAGTCAGCTAATCTCGACAATTTAGATATTTCATCTGGTTTTGATGAGATATATAACTGGGTATCATCAGCATAACAATGGAAACTAATCCCATGTCTTCTAATGATGTTACCCAAGGGAAGCATGTATACCGAGAGAAGCAGAGTTCCTAAAACTCATCCTTGTGGTACCCTGTATTTCACTGGCACTACACTGGATAGTTCTCCTTTTAAAACTACAAAATGGTATGGATCAGACAGGTAGGACCTAAACCATTTTAATGCCTGTCCCTGAATACCTGTAAGTGATCTAGAAGAATTTCATGATCTATAGTGTCGAATGCAGCACTTGGTCCGAAGCTAAAAACAATTAATTTGTGATTTTAACTAGCACAGTTTCTGTGCTATGATGGGGCCTGAAACCTGACTGAAATTCTACAAAGATATGTTTTACCTGTAAGAAGGAGCATACTTGAGCAGACACAACATTTTCTAATATTTTAGATATAAACAGAAAGTTTTAAATTGGTTCATAATTTGATAATTTGTTAAGATATAATATAGATTTCTTAATAAGAGGCTTAATAACTGCCAAATTGAGAGGTTGATGTATGTGACCTAAAGATAACAAGGAGTTAATAATGTTGAGAAGATGCTCTCCAGCTGTATGTAACACTTCTTTCGCTAATTTAGTTGGAATTGGATCTAACAAACATGTTGATTTAGCTGTATTGATAAGTTTATATAGCTCTTTATGTCCTAGACTTGTAAAGCATTGGAACTCTAAGCTCTGGATCACAAGATACTGTCAAAGGTTGAACATCCACAATTTTGTTCCAAGCATTTCACTACTAAACTGTGATGGGACACTATTTTCAGATATCTGAATTTTTATTAGTCCAGCCACTGTACTAAATAATAACCTGGGATTGTTTTGGTTATTTTCTATTACTTTGCTCAGGTGCTCAGCCTGAGAGCCTGTCTATAGTTAGACATACAGTATTTATATGCAATTCAAAAAACTTCTAATTTAGTTTTTCTCCACTTTCGTTTGAGATTACAAGTTGCTCTCTTGAGGGTGTGGGCATGACTATGGTACCATGGTGCAGATGTTTTATCTCTAACCTTTTTTAATCAGATGGGGGAAACAGTGCCTAATGTACTAGTGAAGATAGTGTCTATGCTGTTAGTCACTTCATCAAGATCATTTGCATTTAGGGTTATAGTGAGAAGTTGAGACAGATCAGGCAGATTATTTATGAATCTGTCTTTAGTGTTCAGAGCAATAGTTCTACCAAATCGATAACATGAAGAGACACGGCTAATCTGTTCTACAGGTGGAGTGTACAATATGAGGTAATTGTAGCTGAATAAAAACAAACAAACAAACAAACAGTCATTAGGCATCTGCCTGCAAATTATACCCTATAAACTAATGGATACACAGTTACAATCTAAGTGGTCCACACAATAAATAGTGTTACAATAAATCACATTTGTAGTATACAGGCTAATTTAATAACCTTGTTTTACTGTGCTGTAATAAGCCTGAATAATATATATTATTTTAACATTGATAGTAACAATATTTAATGCAGATACGTCACCTATCAAAAAATGAGTTTTCAACAATCGACAAACTTCTTTCGAGGTGCTGCCTGTATGACCTACATGATTTTATTAATCACAACAATCTCTTTAGAGTGCAATCTAAATGAAATTGTTTCACTCTTTAGAGTGAAACTAAATGAAAAACCTGAGTTAACTATGAATTAATTTTGTTTCAAATGATGATATCAAATTGAAGAGAAAAACATAAAACATATAAAATGACCAAATAAAGACCTGATTTGCTGTAAACAATCTATCTGAAGTGCAAGTCAAGAGAAACTGTAACATTGAAAAGGCAATAATACACTGAGTTCTGCTTGAGACAGTCACAATGTGAATCATACACTCTCTGAATAACAACATTAGCAAATGAAATGGTCATAACTGATATTGGAAACTTGCATATATGCTAACGACCCGCTAAAAGTTAGTTAACAACTTCAGAGGAGATCGCTAAAATATACACTTCAAAGTCTTTCAAAGTTTACCATACAGCATGAAATAAAATTGGTACCATGTGCCCTTCATCAGCCAGGAGCTAAGAGATAGGGAGAAACCTTTTAAACGTATTTTTGTACAGTGTGTACCCAAAGGTTAATGTTTCTCTTAAAGTAACATTAATCCGAATGACACTTTACATACAAAAAAGTGCGCCAATATACACACACAGCGCTTTTCAGATTTCAGAATAAAAGCGTGTGTGGAAAGAAACGTAAACACTCTTGTAGAACAAATAAGAACACAATGTCCACATTAAGTATTCTGTGAAAATCATTGGTCAACCAAAACAAACAAATAGTTCTTTAGTAACATTTGGCTCAATTTAATAATAAAGTACTTTCTTGAGTATTCCAGAGCAACGCCACCCTCTATGGCTGAAAGTAAATGTGACGACCCACTTCAGTGATTGGGGGAATTTAATGGTCATTTACAGTAATGGTCTGTGATATCATCACTTTGAGGTAGAATATCTATATCAGTAACATCTGCTCCATGTGATATAATTAAATCTAGTGTGTGATTAAAACAATGAGTTGGTCTCATAATGTTTTGTTTAACCCCAAAGGAATTTAGTAAGTCCATAACTGCAAGTCCTAAAGCATCATTTGCATCATCTACATGAATGTGAAAATATCCTACAATCAACACTTTATCAAAATTAACCAATAGGTCTAAGAAAAAAGCTGCAAACTCTCTAAGAAAATCAATGGATTTTTTTAAATGTCTTAGAGTGCAACAATAAGAACAAGCACTTCGAATGAGTTAAACCTGGATCCTGTTTTCTGAGTAACAGTAAGAAAATTGCTATAGATGCAACACTACCTCCATGACCAGTCTGACGAGGCTCATGCTTATAGATATATCCTGACACAGTAAACTCATTTAGACCAATATAGTCATAGTGGTTAAAGCCAGGTTTCGGTAAGGCAGAGTGCATCAAGACTATTATCCGAGATCATTTTATTAACAAAAAGTGCTTTGGGTGCAAGTGATCTAATGTTGAGAAGCCCAAACTTTAAAACTGTTTTTAATCTCACCTGGAATGATGAGAACTTTGTTCTGAAATATTGTCCATGTGGTAAATCTTCTCATCTACTATTTCTCTACTTGTCTCACCAGATACACTGATCCTGATTAAGGAGAATCTGACCTGGAAAGATGCTCTGAAATACTGCAGGAACCATCATCATGACCAACAAGTAGAGAAGCGGAGCAGCGCAGTCTGGAGGAGAGCAGAAGTGGATCAGCCTGCCTCAGAGCAAAAGACTCAACTTAATCTGCTCTAACTATGAAGGTTAGTCAGTCACGCTTTCACAAACTGGAACTTAAATAGTGTTGAATAATTAAAAGAGTAATTAAAATCCCTCCAGATAAAAGTATTTCCGTTCACCTGCCATGAGAGTGAGTTACATTACACTCAACATCTCTGTTTATTTCTTAGTACACAGGATTACAGAACACCTTTTAGTTATGTCTTTTTAAGGAAGAATTTCCCTCTGACATATAATATTGTACATTACTTCAAACTGTATATATTACAGACTGTGAAGATGTTGGAGTGCCTATTTCAGGTACAATGTTTATTCCCTTGTATATTCAGATAAGCTGATCCTGATTAATGAGACTCTGACCTGGAAAGAAGCTCTGAGATACTGCAGGAACCATCATCATGACCTGGTCTCAGTGCGCACTGAGGAGATGCAGCTCTGGGTGAAGGAAGTGGCTCAAAACGCCTCCACTGAACACGTGTGGCTCGGCCTGCGTCACACCTGTGCTCTGGGCTTCTGGTACTGGGTGAATGGAGAGATGATCTGCTACCAGGACTGGGCTCCGGGCAATGGGACAGGGTTTGAAGACTGCAGCCATGAGGAGAGAACCGGAGCAGTGCAGTCTGGTGGAGAGCAGAAATGGATCAGCCTTCCTCAGAGCAAAAAACTCAACTTCATCTGCTCTACCTATGAAGGTAAGTCAGTGTGGTGTTTTTGTATGCATGAATTAATACAATAAGCTTTTTTTATATTCTTTATGTTGCAAGAAAATCATTTCTTTGTCTTTGAAGATTTGTTGTCTGACTGAAGACAAGCTGTGGTCCAACATCTGTATCCAGCATCATCTGATCTACAGTACTGTCTCATTTATACTCTTCTACACATTATTAATATTATTGTATCCTCTTAATGTAAAAGTTTCATCATATTTTTAATGTTGTACTCAGTAAACTCCACTGACTCCATACAGCATGATCTGTAGTATGTTATCTATATTAAACTTACTTTTCTGATTAATAGAGGACTTATGGGTAATTAAGGTGAAATCGATTTACCTGAAGTTTACACTACAGTGTATCTGAAATACACATTTAAATGTTTCGAAAAATTCTTTCTCAAAATAAGGAACTATACCATACTCCATTTCATTCACTTCATTTATGCCCATGCAGGAAGTTTGAAGTCTGATGTTAAAGAAATATATTTTATTATTGTTTTTTATTATTTCATTTTGCACAGTTCTTAATTCTTTGCTTTTTCACATGTAGATAACTGAGTTTATTATCAGGATATCTGCATAATTACGTGTTGATGATTTCTATACCTGGGATTTCTGGGCACTTGCTTCTTTAATGTGTAAGAATATGGACTGTAATCACTGCTGCCAGTTAAGGTTCATATTAAATAAAAATGAATTTCAACTATGTGTTTTAGTGTATCTATGCTTTTTTTGTTCCACTTCACAAACATATACACAAAGATGAAGGGCTAAAAGTTAGGGTCATGTTTAAAGTTGTCACTTTGGTTATAATTTGATTTGTTTAGTATCAAAGTAAAATCACCTTCACTAAATAGAATTTCCTATATTTTTGTCTCATTCATGGCTTTATGATCCAAGAGGGAAATTCCCCAAGTTTTAAAATAGTGACAAAATGTTATATAATATAATATTTTAAATCCCATACAAGAATTACTATTATAAATGATTATTTTCTAACATGCATAGAATGGCATTATAATGCTGTATGTACTGTACTCACAAACACTCATTAACCATCAGTAACAAATAATAAATGAGTGCCAAAGTGTTAATAGGATAGGTATGCTAAAATTATCACCACATTAGGGTTGTTGTGTTCAAAATTTGTCTAAAACTAGGATTACCCAAGATCGAGTCAAGTCAAGTCCAAATGAAATAAAAAACAAACATCAAAATCAAACTAGGAGACACCAGGACATACACCAGGACATGAATTTACAAAACAGAAATAAGCAAGACAAGAATCTAAAGGTGAATAAACCATGGCAACACAAAGTAAAGACAAGGGTTACAACTACAGCTACTTTGCTAAAGTAGCAACAACACAAAAGAAGTGAGATAAGTATGGTGTAACAGCATCTAACCACTGAGCACTTCACCTCTAAGAACACTGCTTTGACCAAAAAAGATTTTTTCCTCCACCCTTGCAAATACTTTCTTTATTTGCACTGCACTGTAAAGCATCTCTGCTTTGGTCTGTCAGTTTCTAGAGTGGTGGAGAATGCATGCATGAACACAGAATCACTACACCACACCACTTTGGTCCAAATGCTGAAACATCTGCTCAAGACCAGCTTCCAAGATTAGATGGTGACCAGGGAGCTGGCCACATCATCATGACAGAACTGATGGTTCTTCTGAAGCTCCATCTTTCTTCCTTCTCTCCCCGACACCAGCTAGCTGTTTTCTCTGGGGATGCCCAACTGGCCTGCTACAGCTTACATGGTCCTCAAACAAGATGTCCAGATCGGCTGTGGCCACTCACCTACTGCTGGACCTTCCAGTGTCACAAACCACATGGAGGAACCCAAATGCTGGACTCCAGGCACAACTAGTAAGTTCCAGAATGGGTGAAAACAATGGCAGTAATCCACAAAATGGATGGTAAAATGTCCAAGGGGCGATCCAAGAGGGAAAAACCAAAAAATACAATCCAGGTAATCCAGTAGACAGACAACAATAGGTGAAAGCAGTAGAGAGAAGAAACAGTAACAGGCAGGGTCAAAAATCAGGGAAAAAACTCAAGCAGGAAATGGTGAGATGACACACGGCATGAGGCGAACTGGAGAGGCCATGGGCTGGGAACGGCAGATGCTGAATACATATGTAGAGACTTTATTAATGTCAGAGAACCTGGAAGTGGTATATGTGAACCAGAAATGCTCAGTACACTGGTGAGGATTCCCTCTCGGACTAAAGGGGGAGGTGCAGGTATTGCTGTAACACATGTCTTGTTTTTAGAGCTACTGTTCTAATAATCTGTAACTTTCAGCTAATCAGGTTGGACAATTTTTCACTAAGCCTGAGCTCAGGACTAAACCAGGGAGCCTGAATTTATCAATCTTTATCAATCATTTATCAATGAGTTCTAAACTTATCAATCTTTCTGATTTAGAAATAAAAATAGTATAAAAATAAACATTAACACTATGTTTACATTCACCACCCTGTATATTCAGATCAATTTTATTTTAAGAATTTTTTTTTTACTTCATAATATTCGATGCTGCTCACAGTAGGAAAGGAATACTGAATGCGGATGCTTTTCTGGCAGACGAGCTAAACACCTTTTATGCTCGCTTCGAGGCTGCAGCTCACATCACTAATGGCGTTAGCAGTGCTAACAGCACGTTAGGCAACACGCACGAGGAGCATGCCGGAGAGGACAGCGCTTTCATCATCTCGGAGCACGACGTGAGAAAGGCTTTCAGGAGAGTGAATACCAGGAAGGCAGCAGGACCAGATGGCACCACGGGTCGGGTCCTTAAGGCCTGTGCTGACCAGCTTGCTCCAGTGTTCACTGAGATCGTCAACCTCTCCCTGACGTGCTTCAAACGGTCCACCATTGTTCCTGTCCCCAAGAAACCCCAGCCCGCCTGTCTGAATGACTACTGCCCAGTGGCCCTTACCTCAGTAGTGATGAAGTGCTTCGAAGGACTAATCAGAGACTTCATCACTTCTTTCCTACCTGACACCCTGGACCTGCTACAGTTCACGTATCCAACCGATCTACTGAGGAAGCCATCGCACACCTCCATCATGCAGCCCTGAGCCATCTGGACAGCAGAAGGGGGAATTATGTCAAAATGCTGTTGGTTGACTACAGTTCAGTGTTTAATACAATAATTCCCTCCATACTCACCACTAAGTTGGAAATCCTGGGCCTCAGCCCATCCCTGTGTTGATGGATCTCCAACTTCCTGACAGACAGACCACAGACGGTACGGTTGGGCAACCATGTCTCACCCTCACTCACCCTCAGCACTGGAGCCCTCCAGGGCGGTGTTCTGAGCCCCCTGCTGTACTATCTGTATACCTACAACTGTGTGGCCACTTCCAGCTCCACCAACATCATTAAGTTTGCAGACGATACTGTGGTGGTGGGCCTGATCTCCAACAACGATGAGACGGCCTACTTAGAGGAGATTAGAAACCTGGAGTTATGGAGTTAAGGAGCTGATAGTGGACTTCAGCACCAAGCAGGAGAGGAATTACCAGCCCCTGAATATCAACGGGACCCCAGTGGAGAGAGTGGACAGTTTCCGGTACCTAGGTGTTTACATCACACAGGACCTGACATGGTCCTGTCACGTTAACACCCTAGTGAAGAAGGCCTGGCAGCATCTTTATCATTTTAGACGCCTAAAGGACTTTAAACTGCCCTCAAAGGTGCTAAAGACATTCTACACCTGCAGCATGGGGAGCATCCTGACGGGAAGTATCACGGCCTGGTTTGGAAACAGCACCAAACAGGACAGACAAGATCTCCAGAGGGTGGTGCGATCAGCCAAGCGTACCATCCACACCGAGCTTCCTGACCTGGACACCATATACAGCAAGTGGTGCTGGACCAAAGCCAGGAAGATAATGAAGGACCTCAGCCATCCCAATAATGGACTCTTCTCTCTGTTGCGGTCAGGGAAACGTTTCCATTCCTTGAAGGCAAACACAGAGAGAATGAGGAGGAGCTTCTTCCCGCAGGCCATTCAGGCCCTCAAACAGAACACCTAGATCATGGACTTTCTAGACTTACCCAACACATGAACATTACATTCTACCTCAGCTGATTGTTGCACACACAATAATTGCACTACTTGTATACTCTGCACTACTCTGCACACACAAAAACCACACTCACTGGACATCTTTGTGTGCATGCACCGACACTTTACTGTTACAGTTGGTATTTGTACAATAGATATCGTTATTCCTGCTAAAATTGGACATTTATATTTTCCCTTATATATACATTTATCTTACGTATGCACATTGCACATACCGTATTATTTATTGTCATTACATTTATTTATTTGTCTTTTTTATCTACATACATGTATATACTATATACTATATATTATAGCTGTTTATACATATATATTATTTATATATATTTTTATAAATATTATATTATATTATATTATATTATATTATATATATATTATATTATATTATATTATATTATATTATATTATATTATATTATATATATATTATTATATTATATATAATATATTGTATTATATTATTATGTCTAAGTCTATGAATAACATTCGTACATATGTGTTCAAATTGTCCAGGTAGGTGAGGGCCAGATGGAGGGTTGTGGTGATGGCATTGCCTGTGGAGCAGTGTGGATGATACGCAAACTGCATGTGGTCCAGTGAGGGTGTTCGCTGGGTCTTGAAGTGCCTCATGAAGAGCCTCTTGAGCACTTCATCCCGATGGGTGTGAGTGCAATGGGATAATAGTTATTGTGGCAGGAAACCATATACTTTTTCTGTTGTCCTGAGGCATGTAGGAACAATGGTGGTGATCAGGGAAATGTTGAAGATGTCAGTGAAGACATCCGCTAGCTGTTCTGCACATTTCCTGGGAAATCATTCAGGAATGTTGTTTGGTCCAGCAGACTTCCATGGGTTAAATCTTCATAGAGATCTTTTCACATCAGCTGTGCTTAGACAGAGCACCTAGTTATGAGGAGGGATGGTCTTCCTAACCACCACATTGTTATGCACCTCAATCAGAGCGTAAAAGTTTTTCAGTACATCTGTGAGGAGTCACTGTCACAGGCAGGTGAAATTGTCTTGTAGTTCGTGATTGTCTGGATGCCCTGCCACATGTGACGGGTGTCTCCGCTGTCCTGAAAGTGTCCATGGATTCTCTGGGCGAGTGTGTGCTTTGCCTCTCTGATGGCTGGGGACAGTTTGGCCCTTGTTGTTTTTAAGGCCGCCTTGCCCCCTGAAATAGCGGTGCTAATTAAGAAGAAACAAGAAAGAAGTGTGAGTGATGAGGGAATGCATGGAAAGTTCATGTAATGTGCAGGGGCTAGTGTAGTGGGTAGTGTAGTTTTGCACCATACTGCATCACCATGACAAAAAGATTAAACCAATGATGCTGCATCGTGTTATTTCAACTGTCTCGGACCAGCTATAAATTTTATGTAAATGTTTGTTTACAAAGTCTCCTGTTCATAAACACACACACACACACACACACAGAGAGAGAGAACAAGAGAGAGAGCTAGTTGCACCTCATTCAAATAACAAAAAACACAATTAACTTCCTGTTGCTAAGTTTGAATATGGTCAGTTCCTTGGAAATCCACGTCTGAGCCTGTGACACAACTGATCC